>NC_059426.1:2747799-2992043 GCF_021028975.2 Sphaerodactylus townsendi
TGGCAGTCAGAGCCCTCTCTGTGGTCATGTGCAAACAGAGTCACCCCCACCCCCCCACCATCTAAGCTGGCCTGGGCCACTGGGCTCAATTATTAGCATTAAACCTAAGACCTAGTTTTGGGGAAGCAGTGCAGGTAACCCTGTTAAGCGCTGCTAAACCCCACTGATTTTCATGTGAAGAACTAAAACGTGATCCTTTACCTGGCAGTAAGCTCAGTTGCTGGCAATGGGAATTGCTTCTGAGTAAACTCTCCTAGGGTCATGATTCACCCGTTGGAAGAGTTGCATGGTTGCTTCAAAGCAAAGTCACCAACAACCACCAAGCTTACTCCCGAGTAATGCACGCCTTGGAGCCAGCCGTTTTTTCTAAACTAAAGCCTCAGTATTCAGGTTAAATCGCCATGTTGGCACTTTGCGATAAATAAGTGGGTTTGGGGTTGCAATTTGGGCACTCAGTCTCGAAATGGTTCGCCATCACTGTTCTAGAGCCTTCCTCCTTGGCATGTTGGTGCATTTCTCTTCAGGGAATTCTTTTTTCAAATGGGAGGGAACATCTCAAAAGAGAGGGTGTTCCACATTGGTCAGAATAGTACAAAACAAAGCAGAAGCCAAGGGCATCTTGGAGATGGTCAGTGTTTATTCCAGCATAAGAGATTTTGTCAACACTTTGGTCCCCAAATGTGAACTTTGACTCACAAAAGATCATTCTGGACTAAACCCTGTTACTCTCTAAGGTGCCTCCGGCAGAGGTGTACAGCCTATAGGGACATGGGATCACCCATGCCCTTGGGCGCTTGCCTTTCTGTCATGTGGGGGTGTGTGCCAGACGCCCCCCCCCACTTGACGAAATGGCATGCGCCCCAGCCGCATGCCACCCTGCCCTGCCCCCTGCAAGGAAACGAGGGTGCAGGGCTCAGCCGCGGCCAGCCGAGGTGTCCACCGGGGCTGCCTGCCACCAAGCCCCGCCCCCCACCTCCGTGCAGGCTGGCTTTTGCCCTTCCTAGGCCCTGGGGACAGCAGGAACCACCCTGCAGAGAGGTGGGGGCAGGACTCGGTCCAAGTCCCCTCCCCCACTCCCAAGGGCCGGGGGCACAGGGCAGGGGGTGTCCAGAGGAGATGTTGCCCCTGGGCGCCATTTCCCCATGATATGCTTCTAGCCTCCAGATTTCCGTTTTGCTACATCCCGGAATGCCCCCTCCGCGGCCTGGCCACTGCTCCAAATGGCACGGCCCAGTCAACTCTCTCCCACTGGGCACATTCTGTTGACTCTAACTGCTAAATACTAAATGATATTTTTGCTCAGTTGTCAGGATCTCTTTGCAAACAGGTCAGCAAAAGACCAAAAGGCCACAGACCATTTGGTAGCCCACCTGAGTGTGCCTATCTCCTGTCAAACCACCTGAACACTCCCAGGGAAAAAGATCCACCTGGCCCAACTGATTTACCTCTCCCTACCGGTGGCCGTTCTTCCTTGTGGGGATGTGACTGGCCACTGAATGAAGAGCCATTGTGGCTCTGATGGGCAGAGGCACAGTGCCAGTGGGGTGGGGTATGACGCCCCGGGTAGAGCAGCGGTGGAGGCGTGGTGAGGCCGCAGAGGGGGCATTCCGGGGGGGGGCGCCACAGTGGCAGGGGTGCAGTGCGCGCCCCAGGTGGAGTTTCCCCTTGCTCCGCCTCTGCTGATGGGTAATGAGTCAGCTGGCTTTCTCCGGAAATGATATTAGTGCATTCCTAGCATCACTTCGGGGACTTCTGTGTACCTGCATCGTGACTCTGGCTTCACTGCCAAAACCTACAACATTTATTAATGTTTTCTTAATGACTTGGTGTCAGTTGGAGACACAACCAAGGCTTGCCCAGTTGACCGCATTCTGAGGATGGGTTCTCAACAGCCGTGTGGTGACTCAGGTTGCCCTGCAGCGACAGAATGGCTGGGAGCAGACAGGGCCTTTAGACTCCCCAGCTTGTCTTATGGGATTATGGTCTTTTTCTCAACTCTGTATGTTTGAACATTTTTGCTGTAAAGAAGAGGCATGTTACCTCTGCAAACACGAATTCACCGTTTTGACAACTTCAGAATCAAAGCATCTGTGATAACCAGCCCAATCCAGAGCTTTTGGGCGGGCGGGGACGGCACTGCTCCAGCTCTGCCCCGCCTCCTCCAGATGGCTTTTCTGCGATGCAGGAAATCCGAAACGTGGTTTTTTTTAAAGGCCGAAATTTTCCCATAGTGGGGGATAGAAATACACCATGAAAATCACGATAGATATCTGCTGGCGCAGAGGGGCCAGTCGGGCTCTGGAGACCCATGAAGGTCAGTCCCGTCCCCTAGAATGGCCACGGCGTTTTGCTCCGGCAAGTCTGGGCGGCGGAAGACGCCTCTGGGTTGGATGCTGCGGAGTCTCGTGGCACTCGGCCCCCTGGGTCAGTTGCCCCTCTGCTGGCGCATTTGCCTCTTGCGCTGGCGGTGCAAGGGTGCACCAGCCCCAGAGGGGGATTCAGTGTCCCCCCCCTTTTTTTGGATTGGGCTGAATGTCCTCTAGATAGAAAAATGAGACTGTGAATGGATTAATGGGATTTATTTAAAAATTCAAACACTCTATGAATGCACAGTCTCGAGCTACGTAATTAAAAATTAATTCTTATCTCTTGATGGACTTTAATGTATCTTAAATAGAACACTATTTAAACTATGTTTGGGTGGATTTTTTTTTCCTCAAAAGGCATTTTATTTTTTTTTAAATCAATTTGAATTAAAAAAAATCAGATTTAATTTTTTAAAAAGCCATTGATTTTTATCCACCTTAGTACAGGAGAATGAGGGGAGAATGAGCTAGTAGGATAGACCCAACTGGAGGCAAGCTTGCCTCCCTCAGCTTGATATGGACTTAGACTTGGGGAAGCCAAGTTGTTTGTCAGAACACTAGAAATATGCCTGGCTTTCTCCAAATCTAGAGGTGTACATTTTCCAGAACCACTTCCCCCATCCTGTTTGGCACAGCAGCGGGAGCGGATTACATTTGGGACAAAACTGAAATATATTCAGTACTTACTTGCCTATACAGTTTAATCTTATTTTACTGCTCCAACAACGTAAAATATATACTACGCTATAATTAACACAAAATTGTGCTAATTGACATATTTCTAGAATTTAAAAATATAAATGCCTTAATGCTCCCCTGAGTTACAAATGTAGCCAGTACCTGAGGGAAAGTTGCCAGCCGCTGAGCCCAATGCTGACTTTGCGCATTTCTTAATTTTTGCAATCTAGCATTTGAATTAGAAAGCAAATATTGGTAAAGAAAAGACATTATTTGAACAGACACCCAGTACATAATCCTGCCCAAATATTGAGATAGCAGGTTAAACTTTATAATATTGACAATGCTGAACTTGTTAATAGTTTGTTACAATCAAATGCATTATAGCACATTAAATGTTGCAAAAATTATTCATATTTAATTAGTCAATGCATTGAAAATATTTTGAAAGTGTGTGCGGTATATGTAAGAATTATTATTTATCATTTAAAACATTTTAATGCTACCTTTCCAACCAGCAGGGTCTCAAAGACAGCAAACATAAAAACATCAACACACTTGAGTCATCAAAAATATAGTTTAAATGATAAAATAATTCCATTAAAACACATAAACAAGCAACACTAGAAGAAGAGCCAGTAACTATTACAGGGGACATCCCCTGCTGACAGTGGATGCCAAGAGAGGGAGGCAGACAGATCTCCCTGTGGAGGGAGTTCCAAAGTTTTAGTGCCACAACCAAGATGGCCCTTCTGAGGTTGCCAGCCACCTAGCTTCAGAGGGGGTGGGGGGTGGGAGGTCAGTGAAGCAGGGCCTCTGGAAATGTCTGGAGTGGATGGGCAGTCCTGAAGATAAGTTGGTTCCAGGCCATGTAGGGCTTCTGTAATTATCTAATGAATCGGAGAATCATACAGTTGGCAGAGACCATAAAGGCCATCCAGTCCAACCCCCTGGCATGCAGGAACACACCATCAAAGTACTCCCACAAATGGTCATCCAACCTCTGTTGAAAACTCTCTGAAGAAGGAGACTCCACCACCCTCCGAGGCAACGTATTTCACTGTCAAACAGCCCCTCTTGTCAGGAGGTTCTTCCTAATGTTTAGGTGGAATCTCTTTTCCTGTACTTGTAGATCGTCTTACTTACAATTTTCCATACTATACATTATTAAAGAGTCAAACATTGTCTTAATCATTTCACACACCTATTCTGGGAGATTCATTCCAGTCATTTAACTCATTCATTCCAGTATTTCCCAACATTTCTGAATCTTTACATCATAAAAACTAGAGGGAATAGGGGAAGGGGTTTCACCCCATTTTTTTCTGGCCCTCCCTCTCTCTGCTTGGGAGTTTGTTCTTATGTAGTGATGGAGTATTCGAGAAGTGTGTGAATACAAGCTAGGCGGGTGCATATGGGAAAAAAAGATGTTTAACTCCATTATCAGAAAATTAGAAGGGGTGTGAGTATTGTTTTCATAAAATGTTGGTTCTCCCATGTGGAATTATAATGTGGGAGGATGGGAGAAAAGGGACATATTCTTCAGTGGGTTGGTGATGTATCAGCCCTTTACATTTTGCTAAGCTGTTATTTCCCATGGGAAAGACCTGGCCTCCAAACTCTAGGAAGAATGGTTCTTTGCAGTGTAAAGGTCTGCTGATCAGCTGTTGGGCGCTGGGGAAAGAGGGTAGTAGAGCTGGCCTCCCTCCCCTCTGAAAATATGCCCCCCTGAAAGTTTGATGGAAAGATTCGTCACCCGCTGACTGGGGGATGTCCTTCTGTGCCTCCCAGCCTCTCCTGCCTCCTGGTGATCCTAGAATCAGGAATTCTGTTGGGGAGCTTCCTCAAAGGAATCTCTACGGCCAAACTGCCATCAGTGGAACTGTTGCAATTAAGTGTAATGTAATATAATGTTTGCAATCTTTGTAGGTTTGAATTATGTTAGATATATTTATGAGTGCATTCAAAAATAGGAATCCTGAATTGGTGTGTGCGCTGTCTGTGGTTTCTCAGTTGTTTCCTGTTTTGTTTCTCCAACGTAGGTGAGCGTCCCTTTCACTGTAACCAGTGTGGAGCTTCCTTCACACAAAAAGGCAATCTACTGAGGCACATCAAATTACACTCTGGGGAGAAACCATTTAAATGTCCCTTCTGCAGCTATGCTTGCCGGAGGAGGGATGCCCTCACTGGACACCTCAGGACGCACTCTGGTGAGTCTTTGTTGTCTCCTCTGTCGCTCTCACTTACAAATTGAAGTGTGTCATGTAGTGGTAATATAAGGATTTTTATTATGTTCTCAGAAGTAAACTAGAGGCAAAGGATGCCCCCCCCCCCCTTCTTGCTACAAAGTCTGATGCTACTTCTTAAGTCTACTTTTCCTGGACACCTCCATGTTACTGAAATTCCCGCTGCTTTCAGTGAATGTGCCATCCATTGAATCCAGAAATTTCCATGTTTTCCCTGTCCCCTTTGGCAAGTGCAATCTCACAGTATAGTCATGCTTTCATGCCTCACCATCTCCTACAGTCTCTTCCATATTGTGAATACTATAAAACCCAAGCCGCATTTTGAAGAAATGGGCATGCACAGAAACAAGTCAGAGAAGCCGTACGAAATCAATGCTTCTGATTCATGGTGTGAGTGTGCAGTATGGACTTGCTGTCTGTGACATGGGTTCAGAAACCCACAAGGAAAAGCACTGCGTTATTCGGGATGGGGTGGGGTGGGGGGGTCAAAGCAGCTCTGTGCAGCTGATCTGGTTGAAAAGTCACATACTGTGTAAAAGCTCGAATCTTTTTTTAAAAAAGTGTTTGGAACAAGTTTGAACAACTCAGTAACATTTTTGGCACTACTTTCCCATACTGATGGATGGAAGATCCCTTTAGATGCCTGGCTCCAGCCCTTCCCTTTTCAATCTTAATAAAGGTAAAGTTTTCCCTTCAGTCATGTTCGACCCATTGCAAGCAGTGATTTTATAGGCAAGCCGCTTTTGTCGGGTAGTTTGCCATTTCTTTCCCCGGCTATTCTTTACCCCCTAGCTATGAGCTGGGTACTCATTTACCGACCAAGAAATGGATGGATGGCTGACCATGAGCCAGCTGCCAGGATATCTGACCCACAGGGGGTTCGAACTCCTGACCGTGTGAGTGGCAGTGCAAGCGTGGCAGTGCAAGCCATGCGGCTCCTCCAAATCTTAATAATGATGCCCAAAGTGACTTTTGCTCCTACCATCTTTCCATGTTCAGATCTCATCCCAGTTCACTGTTTGTCCCAATTCAGTTCTAGAAAGTCGCACAAAATCCAGTCCAACCCCCTGCCATGCAGGAATACAGAATCAAATCACTCCCAACAGATGGCCATCCAGCCGCTGCTAAAAAACCTCCAAAGAAGGAGATTCCACCACCCTTGGAGGCAGCGGATTCCACTGTCGGCCAGCCCTTCTTGTCAGGAAGTTCTTCCTAATGTTTAGGTGGAATCTCTTTTCCTTCCCCTTGAATCCATTACTCCTTGTCCTAGTCCAGTGATGGCGAACCTTTTTGAGACCGAGTGCCCAAATTGCAACCCCAAACCCACTTATTTATCGCAAAGTGCCAACATGGCAATTTAACCTGAATGCTGAGGTTTTAGTTTAGAAAAAAACGTTTGGCTCCAAGGCACATGTTACTCAGGAGTAAGCTTGGTGGTAGTCAGTGGCTTTGCTTTGAAGCAACTGTGCAACGCTTCGAACAGGTGAATCACAACCCTAGGAGGGCTACCTCAGAAGTGCTTCCCCATTGCCAGCAACTGAGCTTACTCCTGGGGTAAAGGATCATGCTTTAGTTCTTCCCATGAAAATCAGTAGGGTTTAACAGCACTTAGCAGGGTTACCTACACTGCTTCCCCAAAACTAGGTCTTAGGTTTAGTGCTAATAATCTCCCTGAAATAATTGCACTATTATCACATGACGAACTCTGGGCCCACAGAGAGGGCTCTGAGTGCCACCTCTGGCACCCGTGCCATAGGTTCGCCACCACTGTCCTAGTCTCTGGAGCAGCAGAAAACAGCAGCTCCCTCTTTAGCATGCCACCCCTTCAAATATTTAAACATGGCTATCATGTCACCCCTTAACCTTCTCTTCTCCAGACTAAACTAGCTCCCTAAGCCACTTCTCAAATAGGGCACGGAATCCACGTTTATCATTTTGGTCTCCCTCCTCTGGATCTGTTCCAGCTCATCAGTATCCTTTTCAAATTGCGGTGCCCAGAAGTGGACACAGTGTTCCAGGTGAGATCTGACCAATGCAGAATAGTGTGATACTATTACATCCCTCGATCTAGACACTATACTCCTCTTGATGCAATACAGAATTGCATTGGCTTTCTTGGCTGCTGCATCACACTGCTGACTCATGTTCAGTCTATAGCAGTGGTGGCGAACCTTTGGCACTCCAGATGTTATGGACTACAATTCCCATCGGCCCCTGTCAGAATGGCCAATTGGCAGGGGCTGATGGGAATTGTAGTCTATAACATCTGGAGTGCCAAAGGTTCGCCACCACGGGTCTATAGTCTACTAAGACTCCCAGATCCCTTTCAATGTACTGTTACCCAGCCTGTGTCCCCCATCCTAGATTTGTGCATTTCATTTTTTTCTGCCTTAGTATCTTACATTTATCTTTGGTGAAATTTATCTTGTTAGTTTTGGCCCAGCTCTCTGATCTGTCCAGGTCATTTTGAATTCTGGCCCTGTCCTCTGGGGTATTAGCTACCGCTCCAGATTTGGTGAGATCTCCAAATTTGATTAGCATACCCTCTATTCCATCATCCAAGTTACTGATAAAAATATTGACTAGCGCTGGGCCCAGGACAGAACCCTGCGGCACCCCACTAGTCACTTCTCTCCAGGATAAAGATGAGCTCAAGGTGGCTTACAACATAGATAAAACACATAAAATACGTTGAAAACTTAGCTACCAAAATGTAAAGGGCTTTATGTTGGATAGTTACTGCACCACCCATTGAATTTGTTTTTCTCATTTCTACCATGCTTCCAAGGCTCCAAAAGTGGTGGCCAGAGATTTTCAGAGCCAGTGGGGCTATATTGGGGATGCATGTGCCATGTAACTGTGTGTTGGTGTTCATGCGCATAGCATAGCTTGTCTGGGCTTGCTTTTGGGCAAGCCCTTCTTCCTACACCCAGCACATAATCACAGCCAGGTCCAGCCTACTTTAGAAACAAATCAATCAAATGCAAACAAACAGAATTGAAATATTTAAAAAGAGAGACTGGAAAAAACTCCTAGAGAAAACAATCTCTGAAGAACCTTTTTATCAAGAGCCGTGGCCACCAGGAGAGCATTTGGAGGACATAATGCTCTATACGAACCTCTTCAGTAACCCAAGTTTTGCACAAACCCTTCCAGCAACGCTGGTCATAGAATCGATCTCTCCAGCCCCTGATGCAGTTGTGTCAAAACTGCCAACGCTCAGTCAAGGGCTTTGTGGTGGCCCCTTCATTGTGGAATTGCCTTCCTGAGAACATCGTGTTTGTAGTGTTCACTTTTTAATCTTTCAGAAGGCTTTATGAGGGAAGGTTGTTTACTGAGCCATTGAAATCTGGCAAATGCGCTTGATATGTAGTCCCTGTGGTCTAGTCTGTATACCCTGGAGATTTTTCTTTTTTCATGTAATGTATTTGTTCATTTAGGAAAGTTACCACATGCATTTGGTGTGCTGAGTTGTTAGTTTGCCATCTCTCGAATTCCATGATGATTTTGTGAGATCTTTCCAGCCTGTGGCAATTAGAACATTTGTATTGTGTTGCTTGGAATTAAGACTTTTAGGCTGTGATACTGGTAACATTTTCGTGGGAATACCACCAACCATAAACATGGTGAGCTGTCTTCCTTGGATTGTATGATTTTGATTATATTGTTGTATATTTAGCTGATGGTTTTAAAACTCACTGTGGTATTCTTTGAGCTTCTTTCGGGAGCGAATGTTTTAAATAAATGAATTTCCATTTCATAAAATGTTGACAAACTGGGGCAAATTCACAACAACACAGTGGACTCGATAAACTATAACAGCCCTTTGGTACCCAAAATTTACTTTTTTGTGTTTGGGTTAAGCTTGTGCGTAATTTTCCACTTAAAAGCAGCTCGGCCTTCTAAAAGGTCAGCATTAATTGTATCATTCTGTAATGCATCAAAATGTCAATTATGCCTTTTAAAAGACTGTTTAAGCTCATTCTTCGCATTTAAGTTTACTACAAAAATTACTTCTGTTTTTGTCACTTTCTTCCCATTCCTTGACCATGGAAAGCAGTATTGTTTGTCAAATAACACTTCCTCATCCTATATTTTAGGAAGAAACATATCTTAGAGTTATTGTAAGCTGTCTTCCATCAAGGGCAGAGGTGGGAAATAAACATTTTAATAGAATAAATATCTTATACCTTAGGAAGGATCTAGGAATATTTCATCGAGAGCCAATACGGTGGTTGGAGTGTTGGGCCATGGCTAGGGTTTACAGATCCCCACTCAGCTTGCTGGAAGCTTGCCGGTTGACGTTGGACTGGTCACAAACCCCGTGTCTTGTCTAAGTAACAGGGTGCCGCCTGTGTTGCAGGCTTAGACATTTCTTCCGGGCCATTGAGCCTCCCCCACCTCCTGCCACTGCGCCTTCTTTGCCCAACACCTGGAACACCTTGCCCCGCCCCCCTCACCTCCTTTGATCCAGTCCTCGTCCTCCTCCTGATAAGGAGAAAGTAATGTGAAGGGCTCCTGAGAAAGTTTAGGTTGGGCTCTTTGCTAAGGCCTTACAAGATCACCAGTCCTTCATTGACAGTGTTAAATAGCAGCTTCAAAATAAGAAATTGTGTTTACATTACAGAAAAAGATAACAGCATTGAGCCATTCAGGGAGAAATGAATCTTCTGAGCATCAGGCCAGATATAGGTGCATCTCTTAGTACAGAGGGGTTATAGCATCATCTCAACATGTGAAAATGTTGGTCTCTCTTGACTTTCAACTTTGGTTTTTCAACCTAAAATGATACTTTTGGCTTTGCTTGCATAGGAAATTGAACAGCAGATATTCCCTTGGCACAGTTTTAATGCTTTCTCATCTGATGTTTTTGGTAGGTGTTAGAATATGTTCCACTTTATCTTCTTATAGGAAACTCTAGATCTGTGGTAGTAGCTCCACATTTGATATTTATGTCAACCAAAAGAGCCATCAGTACTGTTATAAGTCCTGTGCTCCAACCCACCAAACACATGTATGCAGCAGCATAAGATATTACTATTACTATTAAATAGATAATTATAACCTTTAAAATTATCTCAGAGTCTTTCTGCAGCACTGTTGAACTTTTGCCAGCCCTTCTTTCTTCAGTGGGGGAAGGACCTTCCTCTCTGCCTTCTCACTGGCTCCTCAACTCGAGGAAATCCCTTCTGTCCTAGGCTCATTCCGCACATGCAGAATAATGCACTTTCAAACTGCTTTCAGTCCTCTTTGAAGCTGTGCGGAATAGCAAAATCCACTTGCGAACAGTTGTTGAAGTGGTTTGAAAACGCATGATTTTGTGTGTGCGGAAGGGGCCCTACTGTCACAAATTATGTTTAAGTTTGCTAACCTCCAGGTGGCGGCTGGAGCTCTCCTGGGATTACAAATGATCTCCAGGCAACAGAAACCAGATCACCTGGAGAAAATGGCTGCTTTCAAAATATATGCCTTACTGGGGTCCCTCCCTTCCCCAAACCCTTTACTTGCCAGGCTCTATCAACAAGATCCCCAGGTATTTCCCAACCCAGAACCCTTGTTTACTCTAGTGTACTCCCATGAAGTCTTTATTCTGCAGGGAGCCAGTACCCTGAGAGGTTAAATAGTCTTGTGTCAGCTCTGGGCCCTTTCTGCACAGGCCAAAAACACCAGTGGAACCTGGAAAAACACTGGTTTGGGAGGAGAACTTTGCACGGCTGCCACCTCCGAAACAAGGCAGCACTGTGCCCCCCCCCCCCCACACAACTGGTGGGGAAATGAGCGAGTTTTTCTAAAATGAGCGAGTTTTTCTAAATGAGCGAGTTTTTCTAAAAACACCGTTGTGCACCCGGTCTGCACAGGGTGCACAACGGTGTTTTTAGAAAAACTCGCTCATTTCGTGAGTTTCGAAATGGTGTTTTTGAAACTCACTAAATGAGCGAGTTTTTCTAAAAACACCGTTGTGCACCCGGTGCAGACCGAACGGCACTGAGAGGGAAGCACCACTTAATAGGCGCATCTTTTTTTTCTTTTCAAGTTACCTTCTTTCCCCGCACAGCTCCGCAGGGACAAGGGGACACACCTCCTGCCCTCCGACCCCCCAAGGCGTTGCCATGGCCATGGGGGGCGTGTCCCCTCGTTCCTGCGGAGCTGTGCAGGGAAGAAAAGGTATGTTTAAAAACAAAAAGGACTCATCTCTGTGCGAAGGTGCCTCTGCGAGCCATGGCAACTCTACAGCTTCATCAGTATCGTGTGTACCAGTGCACAACTGCTTCACTGGCCCGTGGCGGAAAGCTCCCTAGTTCCCGACAAGACTGGCAGGGGGTAGATTGCAGGTTGCTGGTAGGTCTTGGTGAACCACCAAGGGGTTGGCAGGCTGCTGAGATTGGCTTTTCCAGGCTGCATGGCTGAGGCCTGGTAGTTTTTGCTCCTAATGTTTCACCCGCATCTTTGGCTGGCATCTTCAGGGGCACGTCATGGTGAGATGTGTTTCCATCCATGGCACGGTGTGGCTTTTAGGTAGATGTAACGGATCACTTTCAGGCCATTAATAAAAGGAAAAACCAAGATTACCCTAAATCCGTGGTGGCGAACCTTTGGCACTCCAGATGTTATGGACTACAATTCCCATCTGGGGTGGGGGGGGGGGGGGGTGGGGGGGGGGGGGGGTGGGGGGGGGGGGGGGTGGGGGGGGGGGGGGGTGGGGGGGGGGGGGGGTGGGGGGGGGGGGGGGTGGGGGGGGGGGGGGGTGGGGGGGGGGGGGGGTGGGGGGGGGGGGGGGTGGGGGGGGGGGGGGGTGGGGGGGGGGGGGGGTGGGGGGGGGGGGGGGTGGGGGGGGGGGGGGGTGGGGGGGGGGGGGGGTGGGGGGGGGGGGGGGTGGGGGGGGGGGGGGGTGGGGGGGGGGGGGGGTGGGGGGGGGGGGGGGTGGGGGGGGGGGGGGGTGGGGGGGGGGGGGGGTGGGGGGGGGGGGGGGTGGGGGGGGGGGGGGGTGGGGGGGGGGGGGGGTGGGGGGGGGGGGGGGTGGGGGGGGGGGGGGGTGGGGGGGGGGGGGGGTGGGGGGGGGGGGGGGTGGGGGGGGGGGGGGGTGGGGGGGGGGGGGGGTGGGGGGGGGGGGGGGTGGGGGGGGGGGGGGGTGGGGGGGGGGGGGGGTGGGGGGGGGGGGGGGTGGGGGGGGGGGGGGGTGGGGGGGGGGGGGGGTGGGGGGGGGGGGGGGTGGGGGGGGGGGGGGGTGGGGGGGGGGGGGGGTGGGGGGGGGGGGGGGTGGGGGGGGGGGGGGGTGGGGGGGGGGGGGGGTGGGGGGGGGGGGGGGTGGGGGGGGGGGGGGGTGGGGGGGGGGGGGGGTGGGGGGGGGGGGGGGTGGGGGGGGGGGGGGGTGGGGGGGGGGGGGGGTGGGGGGGGGGGGGGGTGGGGGGGGGGGGGGGTGGGGGGGGGGGGGGGTGGGGGGGGGGGGGGGTGGGGGGGGGGGGGGGTGGGGGGGGGGGGGGGTGGGGGGGGGGGGGGGTGGGGGGGGGGGGGGGTGGGGGGGGGGGGGGGTGGGGGGGGGGGGGGGTGGGGGGGGGGGGGGGTGGGGGGGGGGGGGGGTGGGGGGGGGGGGGGGTGGGGGGGGGGGGGGGTGGGGGGGGGGGGGGGTGGGGGGGGGGGGGGGTGGGGGGGGGGGGGGGTGGGGGGGGGGGGGGGTGGGGGGGGGGGGGGGTGGGGGGGGGGGGGGGTGGGGGGGGGGGGGGGTGGGGGGGGGGGGGGGTGGGGGGGGGGGGGGGTGGGGGGGGGGGGGGGTGGGGGGGGGGGGGGGTGGGGGGGGGGGGGGGTGGGGGGGGGGGGGGGTGGGGGGGGGGGGGGGTGGGGGGGGGGGGGGGTGGGGGGGGGGGGGGGTGGGGGGGGGGGGGGGTGGGGGGGGGGGGGGGTGGGGGGGGGGGGGGGTGGGGGGGGGGGGGGGTGGGGGGGGGGGGGGGTGGGGGGGGGGGGGGGTGGGGGGGGGGGGGGGTGGGGGGGGGGGGGGGTGGGGGGGGGGGGGGGTGGGGGGGGGGGGGGGTGGGGGGGGGGGGGGGTGGGGGGGGGGGGGGGTGGGGGGGGGGGGGGGTGGGGGGGGGGGGGGGTGGGGGGGGGGGGGGGTGGGGGGGGGGGGGGGTGGGGGGGGGGGGGGGTGGGGGGGGGGGGGGGTGGGGGGGGGGGGGGGTGGGGGGGGGGGGGGGTGGGGGGGGGGGGGGGTGGGGGGGGGGGGGGGTGGGGGGGGGGGGGGGTGGGGGGGGGGGGGGGTGGGGGGGGGGGGGGGTGGGGGGGGGGGGGGGTGGGGGGGGGGGGGGGTGGGGGGGGGGGGGGGTGGGGGGGGGGGGGGGTGGGGGGGGGGGGGGGTGGGGGGGGGGGGGGGTGGGGGGGGGGGGGGGTGGGGGGGGGGGGGGGTGGGGGGGGGGGGGGGTGGGGGGGGGGGGGGGTGGGGGGGGGGGGGGGTGGGGGGGGGGGGGGGTGGGGGGGGGGGGGGGTGGGGGGGGGGGGGGGTGGGGGGGGGGGGGGGTGGGGGGGGGGGGGGGTGGGGGGGGGGGGGGGTGGGGGGGGGGGGGGGTGGGGGGGGGGGGGGGTGGGGGGGGGGGGGGGTGGGGGGGGGGGGGGGTGGGGGGGGGGGGGGGTGGGGGGGGGGGGGGGTGGGGGGGGGGGGGGGTGGGGGGGGGGGGGGGTGGGGGGGGGGGGGGGTGGGGGGGGGGGGGGGTGGGGGGGGGGGGGGGTGGGGGGGGGGGGGGGTGGGGGGGGGGGGGGGTGGGGGGGGGGGGGGGTGGGGGGGGGGGGGGGTGGGGGGGGGGGGGGGTGGGGGGGGGGGGGGGTGGGGGGGGGGGGGGGTGGGGGGGGGGGGGGGTGGGGGGGGGGGGGGGTGGGGGGGGGGGGGGGTGGGGGGGGGGGGGGGTGGGGGGGGGGGGGGGTGGGGGGGGGGGGGGGTGGGGGGGGGGGGGGGTGGGGGGGGGGGGGGGTGGGGGGGGGGGGGGGTGGGGGGGGGGGGGGGTGGGGGGGGGGGGGGGTGGGGGGGGGGGGGGGTGGGGGGGGGGGGGGGTGGGGGGGGGGGGGGGTGGGGGGGGGGGGGGGTGGGGGGGGGGGGGGGTGGGGGGGGGGGGGGGTGGGGGGGGGGGGGGGTGGGGGGGGGGGGGGGTGGGGGGGGGGGGGGGTGGGGGGGGGGGGGGGTGGGGGGGGGGGGGGGTGGGGGGGGGGGGGGGTGGGGGGGGGGGGGGGTGGGGGGGGGGGGGGGTGGGGGGGGGGGGGGGTGGGGGGGGGGGGGGGTGGGGGGGGGGGGGGGTGGGGGGGGGGGGGGGTGGGGGGGGGGGGGGGTGGGGGGGGGGGGGGGTGGGGGGGGGGGGGGGTGGGGGGGGGGGGGGGTGGGGGGGGGGGGGGGTGGGGGGGGGGGGGGGTGGGGGGGGGGGGGGGTGGGGGGGGGGGGGGGTGGGGGGGGGGGGGGGTGGGGGGGGGGGGGGGTGGGGGGGGGGGGGGGTGGGGGGGGGGGGGGGTGGGGGGGGGGGGGGGTGGGGGGGGGGGGGGGTGGGGGGGGGGGGGGGTGGGGGGGGGGGGGGGTGGGGGGGGGGGGGGGTGGGGGGGGGGGGGGGTGGGGGGGGGGGGGGGTGGGGGGGGGGGGGGGTGGGGGGGGGGGGGGGTGGGGGGGGGGGGGGGTGGGGGGGGGGGGGGGTGGGGGGGGGGGGGGGTGGGGGGGGGGGGGGGTGGGGGGGGGGGGGGGTGGGGGGGGGGGGGGGTGGGGGGGGGGGGGGGTGGGGGGGGGGGGGGGTGGGGGGGGGGGGGGGTGGGGGGGGGGGGGGGTGGGGGGGGGGGGGGGTGGGGGGGGGGGGGGGTGGGGGGGGGGGGGGGTGGGGGGGGGGGGGGGTGGGGGGGGGGGGGGGTGGGGGGGGGGGGGGGTGGGGGGGGGGGGGGGTGGGGGGGGGGGGGGGTGGGGGGGGGGGGGGGTGGGGGGGGGGGGGGGTGGGGGGGGGGGGGGGTGGGGGGGGGGGGGGGTGGGGGGGGGGGGGGGTGGGGGGGGGGGGGGGTGGGGGGGGGGGGGGGTGGGGGGGGGGGGGGGTGGGGGGGGGGGGGGGTGGGGGGGGGGGGGGGTGGGGGGGGGGGGGGGTGGGGGGGGGGGGGGGTGGGGGGGGGGGGGGGTGGGGGGGGGGGGGGGTGGGGGGGGGGGGGGGTGGGGGGGGGGGGGGGTGGGGGGGGGGGGGGGTGGGGGGGGGGGGGGGTGGGGGGGGGGGGGGGTGGGGGGGGGGGGGGGTGGGGGGGGGGGGGGGTGGGGGGGGGGGGGGGTGGGGGGGGGGGGGGGTGGGGGGGGGGGGGGGTGGGGGGGGGGGGGGGTGGGGGGGGGGGGGGGTGGGGGGGGGGGGGGGTGGGGGGGGGGGGGGGTGGGGGGGGGGGGGGGTGGGGGGGGGGGGGGGTGGGGGGGGGGGGGGGTGGGGGGGGGGGGGGGTGGGGGGGGGGGGGGGTGGGGGGGGGGGGGGGTGGGGGGGGGGGGGGGTGGGGGGGGGGGGGGGTGGGGGGGGGGGGGGGTGGGGGGGGGGGGGGGTGGGGGGGGGGGGGGGTGGGGGGGGGGGGGGGTGGGGGGGGGGGGGGGTGGGGGGGGGGGGGGGTGGGGGGGGGGGGGGGTGGGGGGGGGGGGGGGTGGGGGGGGGGGGGGGTGGGGGGGGGGGGGGGTGGGGGGGGGGGGGGGTGGGGGGGGGGGGGGGTGGGGGGGGGGGGGGGTGGGGGGGGGGGGGGGTGGGGGGGGGGGGGGGTGGGGGGGGGGGGGGGTGGGGGGGGGGGGGGGTGGGGGGGGGGGGGGGTGGGGGGGGGGGGGGGTGGGGGGGGGGGGGGGTGGGGGGGGGGGGGGGTGGGGGGGGGGGGGGGTGGGGGGGGGGGGGGGTGGGGGGGGGGGGGGGTGGGGGGGGGGGGGGGTGGGGGGGGGGGGGGGTGGGGGGGGGGGGGGGTGGGGGGGGGGGGGGGTGGGGGGGGGGGGGGGTGGGGGGGGGGGGGGGTGGGGGGGGGGGGGGGTGGGGGGGGGGGGGGGTGGGGGGGGGGGGGGGTGGGGGGGGGGGGGGGTGGGGGGGGGGGGGGGTGGGGGGGGGGGGGGGTGGGGGGGGGGGGGGGTGGGGGGGGGGGGGGGTGGGGGGGGGGGGGGGTGGGGGGGGGGGGGGGTGGGGGGGGGGGGGGGTGGGGGGGGGGGGGGGTGGGGGGGGGGGGGGGTGGGGGGGGGGGGGGGTGGGGGGGGGGGGGGGTGGGGGGGGGGGGGGGTGGGGGGGGGGGGGGGTGGGGGGGGGGGGGGGTGGGGGGGGGGGGGGGTGGGGGGGGGGGGGGGTGGGGGGGGGGGGGGGTGGGGGGGGGGGGGGGTGGGGGGGGGGGGGGGTGGGGGGGGGGGGGGGTGGGGGGGGGGGGGGGTGGGGGGGGGGGGGGGTGGGGGGGGGGGGGGGTGGGGGGGGGGGGGGGTGGGGGGGGGGGGGGGTGGGGGGGGGGGGGGGTGGGGGGGGGGGGGGGTGGGGGGGGGGGGGGGTGGGGGGGGGGGGGGGTGGGGGGGGGGGGGGGTGGGGGGGGGGGGGGGTGGGGGGGGGGGGGGGTGGGGGGGGGGGGGGGTGGGGGGGGGGGGGGGTGGGGGGGGGGGGGGGTGGGGGGGGGGGGGGGTGGGGGGGGGGGGGGGTGGGGGGGGGGGGGGGTGGGGGGGGGGGGGGGTGGGGGGGGGGGGGGGTGGGGGGGGGGGGGGGTGGGGGGGGGGGGGGGTGGGGGGGGGGGGGGGTGGGGGGGGGGGGGGGTGGGGGGGGGGGGGGGTGGGGGGGGGGGGGGGTGGGGGGGGGGGGGGGTGGGGGGGGGGGGGGGTGGGGGGGGGGGGGGGTGGGGGGGGGGGGGGGTGGGGGGGGGGGGGGGTGGGGGGGGGGGGGGGTGGGGGGGGGGGGGGGTGGGGGGGGGGGGGGGTGGGGGGGGGGGGGGGTGGGGGGGGGGGGGGGTGGGGGGGGGGGGGGGTGGGGGGGGGGGGGGGTGGGGGGGGGGGGGGGTGGGGGGGGGGGGGGGTGGGGGGGGGGGGGGGTGGGGGGGGGGGGGGGTGGGGGGGGGGGGGGGTGGGGGGGGGGGGGGGTGGGGGGGGGGGGGGGTGGGGGGGGGGGGGGGTGGGGGGGGGGGGGGGTGGGGGGGGGGGGGGGTGGGGGGGGGGGGGGGTGGGGGGGGGGGGGGGTGGGGGGGGGGGGGGGTGGGGGGGGGGGGGGGTGGGGGGGGGGGGGGGTGGGGGGGGGGGGGGGTGGGGGGGGGGGGGGGTGGGGGGGGGGGGGGGTGGGGGGGGGGGGGGGTGGGGGGGGGGGGGGGTGGGGGGGGGGGGGGGTGGGGGGGGGGGGGGGTGGGGGGGGGGGGGGGTGGGGGGGGGGGGGGGTGGGGGGGGGGGGGGGTGGGGGGGGGGGGGGGTGGGGGGGGGGGGGGGTGGGGGGGGGGGGGGGTGGGGGGGGGGGGGGGTGGGGGGGGGGGGGGGTGGGGGGGGGGGGGGGTGGGGGGGGGGGGGGGTGGGGGGGGGGGGGGGTGGGGGGGGGGGGGGGTGGGGGGGGGGGGGGGTGGGGGGGGGGGGGGGTGGGGGGGGGGGGGGGTGGGGGGGGGGGGGGGTGGGGGGGGGGGGGGGTGGGGGGGGGGGGGGGTGGGGGGGGGGGGGGGTGGGGGGGGGGGGGGGTGGGGGGGGGGGGGGGTGGGGGGGGGGGGGGGTGGGGGGGGGGGGGGGTGGGGGGGGGGGGGGGTGGGGGGGGGGGGGGGTGGGGGGGGGGGGGGGTGGGGGGGGGGGGGGGTGGGGGGGGGGGGGGGTGGGGGGGGGGGGGGGTGGGGGGGGGGGGGGGTGGGGGGGGGGGGGGGTGGGGGGGGGGGGGGGTGGGGGGGGGGGGGGGTGGGGGGGGGGGGGGGTGGGGGGGGGGGGGGGTGGGGGGGGGGGGGGGTGGGGGGGGGGGGGGGTGGGGGGGGGGGGGGGTGGGGGGGGGGGGGGGTGGGGGGGGGGGGGGGTGGGGGGGGGGGGGGGTGGGGGGGGGGGGGGGTGGGGGGGGGGGGGGGTGGGGGGGGGGGGGGGTGGGGGGGGGGGGGGGTGGGGGGGGGGGGGGGTGGGGGGGGGGGGGGGTGGGGGGGGGGGGGGGTGGGGGGGGGGGGGGGTGGGGGGGGGGGGGGGTGGGGGGGGGGGGGGGTGGGGGGGGGGGGGGGTGGGGGGGGGGGGGGGTGGGGGGGGGGGGGGGTGGGGGGGGGGGGGGGTGGGGGGGGGGGGGGGTGGGGGGGGGGGGGGGTGGGGGGGGGGGGGGGTGGGGGGGGGGGGGGGTGGGGGGGGGGGGGGGTGGGGGGGGGGGGGGGTGGGGGGGGGGGGGGGTGGGGGGGGGGGGGGGTGGGGGGGGGGGGGGGTGGGGGGGGGGGGGGGTGGGGGGGGGGGGGGGTGGGGGGGGGGGGGGGTGGGGGGGGGGGGGGGTGGGGGGGGGGGGGGGTGGGGGGGGGGGGGGGTGGGGGGGGGGGGGGGTGGGGGGGGGGGGGGGTGGGGGGGGGGGGGGGTGGGGGGGGGGGGGGGTGGGGGGGGGGGGGGGTGGGGGGGGGGGGGGGTGGGGGGGGGGGGGGGTGGGGGGGGGGGGGGGTGGGGGGGGGGGGGGGTGGGGGGGGGGGGGGGTGGGGGGGGGGGGGGGTGGGGGGGGGGGGGGGTGGGGGGGGGGGGGGGTGGGGGGGGGGGGGGGTGGGGGGGGGGGGGGGTGGGGGGGGGGGGGGGTGGGGGGGGGGGGGGGTGGGGGGGGGGGGGGGTGGGGGGGGGGGGGGGTGGGGGGGGGGGGGGGTGGGGGGGGGGGGGGGTGGGGGGGGGGGGGGGTGGGGGGGGGGGGGGGTGGGGGGGGGGGGGGGTGGGGGGGGGGGGGGGTGGGGGGGGGGGGGGGTGGGGGGGGGGGGGGGTGGGGGGGGGGGGGGGTGGGGGGGGGGGGGGGTGGGGGGGGGGGGGGGTGGGGGGGGGGGGGGGTGGGGGGGGGGGGGGGTGGGGGGGGGGGGGGGTGGGGGGGGGGGGGGGTGGGGGGGGGGGGGGGTGGGGGGGGGGGGGGGTGGGGGGGGGGGGGGGTGGGGGGGGGGGGGGGTGGGGGGGGGGGGGGGTGGGGGGGGGGGGGGGTGGGGGGGGGGGGGGGTGGGGGGGGGGGGGGGTGGGGGGGGGGGGGGGTGGGGGGGGGGGGGGGTGGGGGGGGGGGGGGGTGGGGGGGGGGGGGGGTGGGGGGGGGGGGGGGTGGGGGGGGGGGGGGGTGGGGGGGGGGGGGGGTGGGGGGGGGGGGGGGTGGGGGGGGGGGGGGGTGGGGGGGGGGGGGGGTGGGGGGGGGGGGGGGTGGGGGGGGGGGGGGGTGGGGGGGGGGGGGGGTGGGGGGGGGGGGGGGTGGGGGGGGGGGGGGGTGGGGGGGGGGGGGGGTGGGGGGGGGGGGGGGTGGGGGGGGGGGGGGGTGGGGGGGGGGGGGGGTGGGGGGGGGGGGGGGTGGGGGGGGGGGGGGGTGGGGGGGGGGGGGGGTGGGGGGGGGGGGGGGTGGGGGGGGGGGGGGGTGGGGGGGGGGGGGGGTGGGGGGGGGGGGGGGTGGGGGGGGGGGGGGGTGGGGGGGGGGGGGGGTGGGGGGGGGGGGGGGTGGGGGGGGGGGGGGGTGGGGGGGGGGGGGGGTGGGGGGGGGGGGGGGTGGGGGGGGGGGGGGGTGGGGGGGGGGGGGGGTGGGGGGGGGGGGGGGTGGGGGGGGGGGGGGGTGGGGGGGGGGGGGGGTGGGGGGGGGGGGGGGTGGGGGGGGGGGGGGGTGGGGGGGGGGGGGGGTGGGGGGGGGGGGGGGTGGGGGGGGGGGGGGGTGGGGGGGGGGGGGGGTGGGGGGGGGGGGGGGTGGGGGGGGGGGGGGGTGGGGGGGGGGGGGGGTGGGGGGGGGGGGGGGTGGGGGGGGGGGGGGGTGGGGGGGGGGGGGGGTGGGGGGGGGGGGGGGTGGGGGGGGGGGGGGGTGGGGGGGGGGGGGGGTGGGGGGGGGGGGGGGTGGGGGGGGGGGGGGGTGGGGGGGGGGGGGGGTGGGGGGGGGGGGGGGTGGGGGGGGGGGGGGGTGGGGGGGGGGGGGGGTGGGGGGGGGGGGGGGTGGGGGGGGGGGGGGGTGGGGGGGGGGGGGGGTGGGGGGGGGGGGGGGTGGGGGGGGGGGGGGGTGGGGGGGGGGGGGGGTGGGGGGGGGGGGGGGTGGGGGGGGGGGGGGGTGGGGGGGGGGGGGGGTGGGGGGGGGGGGGGGTGGGGGGGGGGGGGGGTGGGGGGGGGGGGGGGTGGGGGGGGGGGGGGGTGGGGGGGGGGGGGGGTGGGGGGGGGGGGGGGTGGGGGGGGGGGGGGGTGGGGGGGGGGGGGGGTGGGGGGGGGGGGGGGTGGGGGGGGGGGGGGGTGGGGGGGGGGGGGGGTGGGGGGGGGGGGGGGTGGGGGGGGGGGGGGGTGGGGGGGGGGGGGGGTGGGGGGGGGGGGGGGTGGGGGGGGGGGGGGGTGGGGGGGGGGGGGGGTGGGGGGGGGGGGGGGTGGGGGGGGGGGGGGGTGGGGGGGGGGGGGGGTGGGGGGGGGGGGGGGTGGGGGGGGGGGGGGGTGGGGGGGGGGGGGGGTGGGGGGGGGGGGGGGTGGGGGGGGGGGGGGGTGGGGGGGGGGGGGGGTGGGGGGGGGGGGGGGTGGGGGGGGGGGGGGGTGGGGGGGGGGGGGGGTGGGGGGGGGGGGGGGTGGGGGGGGGGGGGGGTGGGGGGGGGGGGGGGTGGGGGGGGGGGGGGGTGGGGGGGGGGGGGGGTGGGGGGGGGGGGGGGTGGGGGGGGGGGGGGGTGGGGGGGGGGGGGGGTGGGGGGGGGGGGGGGTGGGGGGGGGGGGGGGTGGGGGGGGGGGGGGGTGGGGGGGGGGGGGGGTGGGGGGGGGGGGGGGTGGGGGGGGGGGGGGGTGGGGGGGGGGGGGGGTGGGGGGGGGGGGGGGTGGGGGGGGGGGGGGGTGGGGGGGGGGGGGGGTGGGGGGGGGGGGGGGTGGGGGGGGGGGGGGGTGGGGGGGGGGGGGGGTGGGGGGGGGGGGGGGTGGGGGGGGGGGGGGGTGGGGGGGGGGGGGGGTGGGGGGGGGGGGGGGTGGGGGGGGGGGGGGGTGGGGGGGGGGGGGGGTGGGGGGGGGGGGGGGTGGGGGGGGGGGGGGGTGGGGGGGGGGGGGGGTGGGGGGGGGGGGGGGTGGGGGGGGGGGGGGGTGGGGGGGGGGGGGGGTGGGGGGGGGGGGGGGTGGGGGGGGGGGGGGGTGGGGGGGGGGGGGGGTGGGGGGGGGGGGGGGTGGGGGGGGGGGGGGGTGGGGGGGGGGGGGGGTGGGGGGGGGGGGGGGTGGGGGGGGGGGGGGGTGGGGGGGGGGGGGGGTGGGGGGGGGGGGGGGTGGGGGGGGGGGGGGGTGGGGGGGGGGGGGGGTGGGGGGGGGGGGGGGTGGGGGGGGGGGGGGGTGGGGGGGGGGGGGGGTGGGGGGGGGGGGGGGTGGGGGGGGGGGGGGGTGGGGGGGGGGGGGGGTGGGGGGGGGGGGGGGTGGGGGGGGGGGGGGGTGGGGGGGGGGGGGGGTGGGGGGGGGGGGGGGTGGGGGGGGGGGGGGGTGGGGGGGGGGGGGGGTGGGGGGGGGGGGGGGTGGGGGGGGGGGGGGGTGGGGGGGGGGGGGGGTGGGGGGGGGGGGGGGTGGGGGGGGGGGGGGGTGGGGGGGGGGGGGGGTGGGGGGGGGGGGGGGTGGGGGGGGGGGGGGGTGGGGGGGGGGGGGGGTGGGGGGGGGGGGGGGTGGGGGGGGGGGGGGGTGGGGGGGGGGGGGGGTGGGGGGGGGGGGGGGTGGGGGGGGGGGGGGGTGGGGGGGGGGGGGGGTGGGGGGGGGGGGGGGTGGGGGGGGGGGGGGGTGGGGGGGGGGGGGGGTGGGGGGGGGGGGGGGTGGGGGGGGGGGGGGGTGGGGGGGGGGGGGGGTGGGGGGGGGGGGGGGTGGGGGGGGGGGGGGGTGGGGGGGGGGGGGGGTGGGGGGGGGGGGGGGTGGGGGGGGGGGGGGGTGGGGGGGGGGGGGGGTGGGGGGGGGGGGGGGTGGGGGGGGGGGGGGGTGGGGGGGGGGGGGGGTGGGGGGGGGGGGGGGTGGGGGGGGGGGGGGGTGGGGGGGGGGGGGGGTGGGGGGGGGGGGGGGTGGGGGGGGGGGGGGGTGGGGGGGGGGGGGGGTGGGGGGGGGGGGGGGTGGGGGGGGGGGGGGGTGGGGGGGGGGGGGGGTGGGGGGGGGGGGGGGTGGGGGGGGGGGGGGGTGGGGGGGGGGGGGGGTGGGGGGGGGGGGGGGTGGGGGGGGGGGGGGGTGGGGGGGGGGGGGGGTGGGGGGGGGGGGGGGTGGGGGGGGGGGGGGGTGGGGGGGGGGGGGGGTGGGGGGGGGGGGGGGTGGGGGGGGGGGGGGGTGGGGGGGGGGGGGGGTGGGGGGGGGGGGGGGTGGGGGGGGGGGGGGGTGGGGGGGGGGGGGGGTGGGGGGGGGGGGGGGTGGGGGGGGGGGGGGGTGGGGGGGGGGGGGGGTGGGGGGGGGGGGGGGTGGGGGGGGGGGGGGGTGGGGGGGGGGGGGGGTGGGGGGGGGGGGGGGTGGGGGGGGGGGGGGGTGGGGGGGGGGGGGGGTGGGGGGGGGGGGGGGTGGGGGGGGGGGGGGGTGGGGGGGGGGGGGGGTGGGGGGGGGGGGGGGTGGGGGGGGGGGGGGGTGGGGGGGGGGGGGGGTGGGGGGGGGGGGGGGTGGGGGGGGGGGGGGGTGGGGGGGGGGGGGGGTGGGGGGGGGGGGGGGTGGGGGGGGGGGGGGGTGGGGGGGGGGGGGGGTGGGGGGGGGGGGGGGTGGGGGGGGGGGGGGGTGGGGGGGGGGGGGGGTGGGGGGGGGGGGGGGTGGGGGGGGGGGGGGGTGGGGGGGGGGGGGGGTGGGGGGGGGGGGGGGTGGGGGGGGGGGGGGGTGGGGGGGGGGGGGGGTGGGGGGGGGGGGGGGTGGGGGGGGGGGGGGGTGGGGGGGGGGGGGGGTGGGGGGGGGGGGGGGTGGGGGGGGGGGGGGGTGGGGGGGGGGGGGGGTGGGGGGGGGGGGGGGTGGGGGGGGGGGGGGGTGGGGGGGGGGGGGGGTGGGGGGGGGGGGGGGTGGGGGGGGGGGGGGGTGGGGGGGGGGGGGGGTGGGGGGGGGGGGGGGTGGGGGGGGGGGGGGGTGGGGGGGGGGGGGGGTGGGGGGGGGGGGGGGTGGGGGGGGGGGGGGGTGGGGGGGGGGGGGGGTGGGGGGGGGGGGGGGTGGGGGGGGGGGGGGGTGGGGGGGGGGGGGGGTGGGGGGGGGGGGGGGTGGGGGGGGGGGGGGGTGGGGGGGGGGGGGGGTGGGGGGGGGGGGGGGTGGGGGGGGGGGGGGGTGGGGGGGGGGGGGGGTGGGGGGGGGGGGGGGTGGGGGGGGGGGGGGGTGGGGGGGGGGGGGGGTGGGGGGGGGGGGGGGTGGGGGGGGGGGGGGGTGGGGGGGGGGGGGGGTGGGGGGGGGGGGGGGTGGGGGGGGGGGGGGGTGGGGGGGGGGGGGGGTGGGGGGGGGGGGGGGTGGGGGGGGGGGGGGGTGGGGGGGGGGGGGGGTGGGGGGGGGGGGGGGTGGGGGGGGGGGGGGGTGGGGGGGGGGGGGGGTGGGGGGGGGGGGGGGTGGGGGGGGGGGGGGGTGGGGGGGGGGGGGGGTGGGGGGGGGGGGGGGTGGGGGGGGGGGGGGGTGGGGGGGGGGGGGGGTGGGGGGGGGGGGGGGTGGGGGGGGGGGGGGGTGGGGGGGGGGGGGGGTGGGGGGGGGGGGGGGTGGGGGGGGGGGGGGGTGGGGGGGGGGGGGGGTGGGGGGGGGGGGGGGTGGGGGGGGGGGGGGGTGGGGGGGGGGGGGGGTGGGGGGGGGGGGGGGTGGGGGGGGGGGGGGGTGGGGGGGGGGGGGGGTGGGGGGGGGGGGGGGTGGGGGGGGGGGGGGGTGGGGGGGGGGGGGGGTGGGGGGGGGGGGGGGTGGGGGGGGGGGGGGGTGGGGGGGGGGGGGGGTGGGGGGGGGGGGGGGTGGGGGGGGGGGGGGGTGGGGGGGGGGGGGGGTGGGGGGGGGGGGGGGTGGGGGGGGGGGGGGGTGGGGGGGGGGGGGGGTGGGGGGGGGGGGGGGTGGGGGGGGGGGGGGGTGGGGGGGGGGGGGGGTGGGGGGGGGGGGGGGTGGGGGGGGGGGGGGGTGGGGGGGGGGGGGGGTGGGGGGGGGGGGGGGTGGGGGGGGGGGGGGGTGGGGGGGGGGGGGGGTGGGGGGGGGGGGGGGTGGGGGGGGGGGGGGGTGGGGGGGGGGGGGGGTGGGGGGGGGGGGGGGTGGGGGGGGGGGGGGGTGGGGGGGGGGGGGGGTGGGGGGGGGGGGGGGTGGGGGGGGGGGGGGGTGGGGGGGGGGGGGGGTGGGGGGGGGGGGGGGTGGGGGGGGGGGGGGGTGGGGGGGGGGGGGGGTGGGGGGGGGGGGGGGTGGGGGGGGGGGGGGGTGGGGGGGGGGGGGGGTGGGGGGGGGGGGGGGTGGGGGGGGGGGGGGGTGGGGGGGGGGGGGGGTGGGGGGGGGGGGGGGTGGGGGGGGGGGGGGGTGGGGGGGGGGGGGGGTGGGGGGGGGGGGGGGTGGGGGGGGGGGGGGGTGGGGGGGGGGGGGGGTGGGGGGGGGGGGGGGTGGGGGGGGGGGGGGGTGGGGGGGGGGGGGGGTGGGGGGGGGGGGGGGTGGGGGGGGGGGGGGGTGGGGGGGGGGGGGGGTGGGGGGGGGGGGGGGTGGGGGGGGGGGGGGGTGGGGGGGGGGGGGGGTGGGGGGGGGGGGGGGTGGGGGGGGGGGGGGGTGGGGGGGGGGGGGGGTGGGGGGGGGGGGGGGTGGGGGGGGGGGGGGGTGGGGGGGGGGGGGGGTGGGGGGGGGGGGGGGTGGGGGGGGGGGGGGGTGGGGGGGGGGGGGGGTGGGGGGGGGGGGGGGTGGGGGGGGGGGGGGGTGGGGGGGGGGGGGGGTGGGGGGGGGGGGGGGTGGGGGGGGGGGGGGGTGGGGGGGGGGGGGGGTGGGGGGGGGGGGGGGTGGGGGGGGGGGGGGGTGGGGGGGGGGGGGGGTGGGGGGGGGGGGGGGTGGGGGGGGGGGGGGGTGGGGGGGGGGGGGGGTGGGGGGGGGGGGGGGTGGGGGGGGGGGGGGGTGGGGGGGGGGGGGGGTGGGGGGGGGGGGGGGTGGGGGGGGGGGGGGGTGGGGGGGGGGGGGGGTGGGGGGGGGGGGGGGTGGGGGGGGGGGGGGGTGGGGGGGGGGGGGGGTGGGGGGGGGGGGGGGTGGGGGGGGGGGGGGGTGGGGGGGGGGGGGGGTGGGGGGGGGGGGGGGTGGGGGGGGGGGGGGGTGGGGGGGGGGGGGGGTGGGGGGGGGGGGGGGTGGGGGGGGGGGGGGGTGGGGGGGGGGGGGGGTGGGGGGGGGGGGGGGTGGGGGGGGGGGGGGGTGGGGGGGGGGGGGGGTGGGGGGGGGGGGGGGTGGGGGGGGGGGGGGGTGGGGGGGGGGGGGGGTGGGGGGGGGGGGGGGTGGGGGGGGGGGGGGGTGGGGGGGGGGGGGGGTGGGGGGGGGGGGGGGTGGGGGGGGGGGGGGGTGGGGGGGGGGGGGGGTGGGGGGGGGGGGGGGTGGGGGGGGGGGGGGGTGGGGGGGGGGGGGGGTGGGGGGGGGGGGGGGTGGGGGGGGGGGGGGGTGGGGGGGGGGGGGGGTGGGGGGGGGGGGGGGTGGGGGGGGGGGGGGGTGGGGGGGGGGGGGGGTGGGGGGGGGGGGGGGTGGGGGGGGGGGGGGGTGGGGGGGGGGGGGGGTGGGGGGGGGGGGGGGTGGGGGGGGGGGGGGGTGGGGGGGGGGGGGGGTGGGGGGGGGGGGGGGTGGGGGGGGGGGGGGGTGGGGGGGGGGGGGGGTGGGGGGGGGGGGGGGTGGGGGGGGGGGGGGGTGGGGGGGGGGGGGGGTGGGGGGGGGGGGGGGTGGGGGGGGGGGGGGGTGGGGGGGGGGGGGGGTGGGGGGGGGGGGGGGTGGGGGGGGGGGGGGGTGGGGGGGGGGGGGGGTGGGGGGGGGGGGGGGTGGGGGGGGGGGGGGGTGGGGGGGGGGGGGGGTGGGGGGGGGGGGGGGTGGGGGGGGGGGGGGGTGGGGGGGGGGGGGGGTGGGGGGGGGGGGGGGTGGGGGGGGGGGGGGGTGGGGGGGGGGGGGGGTGGGGGGGGGGGGGGGTGGGGGGGGGGGGGGGTGGGGGGGGGGGGGGGTGGGGGGGGGGGGGGGTGGGGGGGGGGGGGGGTGGGGGGGGGGGGGGGTGGGGGGGGGGGGGGGTGGGGGGGGGGGGGGGTGGGGGGGGGGGGGGGTGGGGGGGGGGGGGGGTGGGGGGGGGGGGGGGTGGGGGGGGGGGGGGGTGGGGGGGGGGGGGGGTGGGGGGGGGGGGGGGTGGGGGGGGGGGGGGGTGGGGGGGGGGGGGGGTGGGGGGGGGGGGGGGTGGGGGGGGGGGGGGGTGGGGGGGGGGGGGGGTGGGGGGGGGGGGGGGTGGGGGGGGGGGGGGGTGGGGGGGGGGGGGGGTGGGGGGGGGGGGGGGTGGGGGGGGGGGGGGGTGGGGGGGGGGGGGGGTGGGGGGGGGGGGGGGTGGGGGGGGGGGGGGGTGGGGGGGGGGGGGGGTGGGGGGGGGGGGGGGTGGGGGGGGGGGGGGGTGGGGGGGGGGGGGGGTGGGGGGGGGGGGGGGTGGGGGGGGGGGGGGGTGGGGGGGGGGGGGGGTGGGGGGGGGGGGGGGTGGGGGGGGGGGGGGGTGGGGGGGGGGGGGGGTGGGGGGGGGGGGGGGTGGGGGGGGGGGGGGGTGGGGGGGGGGGGGGGTGGGGGGGGGGGGGGGTGGGGGGGGGGGGGGGTGGGGGGGGGGGGGGGTGGGGGGGGGGGGGGGTGGGGGGGGGGGGGGGTGGGGGGGGGGGGGGGTGGGGGGGGGGGGGGGTGGGGGGGGGGGGGGGTGGGGGGGGGGGGGGGTGGGGGGGGGGGGGGGTGGGGGGGGGGGGGGGTGGGGGGGGGGGGGGGTGGGGGGGGGGGGGGGTGGGGGGGGGGGGGGGTGGGGGGGGGGGGGGGTGGGGGGGGGGGGGGGTGGGGGGGGGGGGGGGTGGGGGGGGGGGGGGGTGGGGGGGGGGGGGGGTGGGGGGGGGGGGGGGTGGGGGGGGGGGGGGGTGGGGGGGGGGGGGGGTGGGGGGGGGGGGGGGTGGGGGGGGGGGGGGGTGGGGGGGGGGGGGGGTGGGGGGGGGGGGGGGTGGGGGGGGGGGGGGGTGGGGGGGGGGGGGGGTGGGGGGGGGGGGGGGTGGGGGGGGGGGGGGGTGGGGGGGGGGGGGGGTGGGGGGGGGGGGGGGTGGGGGGGGGGGGGGGTGGGGGGGGGGGGGGGTGGGGGGGGGGGGGGGTGGGGGGGGGGGGGGGTGGGGGGGGGGGGGGGTGGGGGGGGGGGGGGGTGGGGGGGGGGGGGGGTGGGGGGGGGGGGGGGTGGGGGGGGGGGGGGGTGGGGGGGGGGGGGGGTGGGGGGGGGGGGGGGTGGGGGGGGGGGGGGGTGGGGGGGGGGGGGGGTGGGGGGGGGGGGGGGTGGGGGGGGGGGGGGGTGGGGGGGGGGGGGGGTGGGGGGGGGGGGGGGTGGGGGGGGGGGGGGGTGGGGGGGGGGGGGGGTGGGGGGGGGGGGGGGTGGGGGGGGGGGGGGGTGGGGGGGGGGGGGGGTGGGGGGGGGGGGGGGTGGGGGGGGGGGGGGGTGGGGGGGGGGGGGGGTGGGGGGGGGGGGGGGTGGGGGGGGGGGGGGGTGGGGGGGGGGGGGGGTGGGGGGGGGGGGGGGTGGGGGGGGGGGGGGGTGGGGGGGGGGGGGGGTGGGGGGGGGGGGGGGTGGGGGGGGGGGGGGGTGGGGGGGGGGGGGGGTGGGGGGGGGGGGGGGTGGGGGGGGGGGGGGGTGGGGGGGGGGGGGGGTGGGGGGGGGGGGGGGTGGGGGGGGGGGGGGGTGGGGGGGGGGGGGGGTGGGGGGGGGGGGGGGTGGGGGGGGGGGGGGGTGGGGGGGGGGGGGGGTGGGGGGGGGGGGGGGTGGGGGGGGGGGGGGGTGGGGGGGGGGGGGGGTGGGGGGGGGGGGGGGTGGGGGGGGGGGGGGGTGGGGGGGGGGGGGGGTGGGGGGGGGGGGGGGTGGGGGGGGGGGGGGGTGGGGGGGGGGGGGGGTGGGGGGGGGGGGGGGTGGGGGGGGGGGGGGGTGGGGGGGGGGGGGGGTGGGGGGGGGGGGGGGTGGGGGGGGGGGGGGGTGGGGGGGGGGGGGGGTGGGGGGGGGGGGGGGTGGGGGGGGGGGGGGGTGGGGGGGGGGGGGGGTGGGGGGGGGGGGGGGTGGGGGGGGGGGGGGGTGGGGGGGGGGGGGGGTGGGGGGGGGGGGGGGTGGGGGGGGGGGGGGGTGGGGGGGGGGGGGGGTGGGGGGGGGGGGGGGTGGGGGGGGGGGGGGGTGGGGGGGGGGGGGGGTGGGGGGGGGGGGGGGTGGGGGGGGGGGGGGGTGGGGGGGGGGGGGGGTGGGGGGGGGGGGGGGTGGGGGGGGGGGGGGGTGGGGGGGGGGGGGGGTGGGGGGGGGGGGGGGTGGGGGGGGGGGGGGGTGGGGGGGGGGGGGGGTGGGGGGGGGGGGGGGTGGGGGGGGGGGGGGGTGGGGGGGGGGGGGGGTGGGGGGGGGGGGGGGTGGGGGGGGGGGGGGGTGGGGGGGGGGGGGGGTGGGGGGGGGGGGGGGTGGGGGGGGGGGGGGGTGGGGGGGGGGGGGGGTGGGGGGGGGGGGGGGTGGGGGGGGGGGGGGGTGGGGGGGGGGGGGGGTGGGGGGGGGGGGGGGTGGGGGGGGGGGGGGGTGGGGGGGGGGGGGGGTGGGGGGGGGGGGGGGTGGGGGGGGGGGGGGGTGGGGGGGGGGGGGGGTGGGGGGGGGGGGGGGTGGGGGGGGGGGGGGGTGGGGGGGGGGGGGGGTGGGGGGGGGGGGGGGTGGGGGGGGGGGGGGGTGGGGGGGGGGGGGGGTGGGGGGGGGGGGGGGTGGGGGGGGGGGGGGGTGGGGGGGGGGGGGGGTGGGGGGGGGGGGGGGTGGGGGGGGGGGGGGGTGGGGGGGGGGGGGGGTGGGGGGGGGGGGGGGTGGGGGGGGGGGGGGGTGGGGGGGGGGGGGGGTGGGGGGGGGGGGGGGTGGGGGGGGGGGGGGGTGGGGGGGGGGGGGGGTGGGGGGGGGGGGGGGTGGGGGGGGGGGGGGGTGGGGGGGGGGGGGGGTGGGGGGGGGGGGGGGTGGGGGGGGGGGGGGGTGGGGGGGGGGGGGGGTGGGGGGGGGGGGGGGTGGGGGGGGGGGGGGGTGGGGGGGGGGGGGGGTGGGGGGGGGGGGGGGTGGGGGGGGGGGGGGGTGGGGGGGGGGGGGGGTGGGGGGGGGGGGGGGTGGGGGGGGGGGGGGGTGGGGGGGGGGGGGGGTGGGGGGGGGGGGGGGTGGGGGGGGGGGGGGGTGGGGGGGGGGGGGGGTGGGGGGGGGGGGGGGTGGGGGGGGGGGGGGGTGGGGGGGGGGGGGGGTGGGGGGGGGGGGGGGTGGGGGGGGGGGGGGGTGGGGGGGGGGGGGGGTGGGGGGGGGGGGGGGTGGGGGGGGGGGGGGGTGGGGGGGGGGGGGGGTGGGGGGGGGGGGGGGTGGGGGGGGGGGGGGGTGGGGGGGGGGGGGGGTGGGGGGGGGGGGGGGTGGGGGGGGGGGGGGGTGGGGGGGGGGGGGGGTGGGGGGGGGGGGGGGTGGGGGGGGGGGGGGGTGGGGGGGGGGGGGGGTGGGGGGGGGGGGGGGTGGGGGGGGGGGGGGGTGGGGGGGGGGGGGGGTGGGGGGGGGGGGGGGTGGGGGGGGGGGGGGGTGGGGGGGGGGGGGGGTGGGGGGGGGGGGGGGTGGGGGGGGGGGGGGGTGGGGGGGGGGGGGGGTGGGGGGGGGGGGGGGTGGGGGGGGGGGGGGGTGGGGGGGGGGGGGGGTGGGGGGGGGGGGGGGTGGGGGGGGGGGGGGGTGGGGGGGGGGGGGGGTGGGGGGGGGGGGGGGTGGGGGGGGGGGGGGGTGGGGGGGGGGGGGGGTGGGGGGGGGGGGGGGTGGGGGGGGGGGGGGGTGGGGGGGGGGGGGGGTGGGGGGGGGGGGGGGTGGGGGGGGGGGGGGGTGGGGGGGGGGGGGGGTGGGGGGGGGGGGGGGTGGGGGGGGGGGGGGGTGGGGGGGGGGGGGGGTGGGGGGGGGGGGGGGTGGGGGGGGGGGGGGGTGGGGGGGGGGGGGGGTGGGGGGGGGGGGGGGTGGGGGGGGGGGGGGGTGGGGGGGGGGGGGGGTGGGGGGGGGGGGGGGTGGGGGGGGGGGGGGGTGGGGGGGGGGGGGGGTGGGGGGGGGGGGGGGTGGGGGGGGGGGGGGGTGGGGGGGGGGGGGGGTGGGGGGGGGGGGGGGTGGGGGGGGGGGGGGGTGGGGGGGGGGGGGGGTGGGGGGGGGGGGGGGTGGGGGGGGGGGGGGGTGGGGGGGGGGGGGGGTGGGGGGGGGGGGGGGTGGGGGGGGGGGGGGGTGGGGGGGGGGGGGGGTGGGGGGGGGGGGGGGTGGGGGGGGGGGGGGGTGGGGGGGGGGGGGGGTGGGGGGGGGGGGGGGTGGGGGGGGGGGGGGGTGGGGGGGGGGGGGGGTGGGGGGGGGGGGGGGTGGGGGGGGGGGGGGGTGGGGGGGGGGGGGGGTGGGGGGGGGGGGGGGTGGGGGGGGGGGGGGGTGGGGGGGGGGGGGGGTGGGGGGGGGGGGGGGTGGGGGGGGGGGGGGGTGGGGGGGGGGGGGGGTGGGGGGGGGGGGGGGTGGGGGGGGGGGGGGGTGGGGGGGGGGGGGGGTGGGGGGGGGGGGGGGTGGGGGGGGGGGGGGGTGGGGGGGGGGGGGGGTGGGGGGGGGGGGGGGTGGGGGGGGGGGGGGGTGGGGGGGGGGGGGGGTGGGGGGGGGGGGGGGTGGGGGGGGGGGGGGGTGGGGGGGGGGGGGGGTGGGGGGGGGGGGGGGTGGGGGGGGGGGGGGGTGGGGGGGGGGGGGGGTGGGGGGGGGGGGGGGTGGGGGGGGGGGGGGGTGGGGGGGGGGGGGGGTGGGGGGGGGGGGGGGTGGGGGGGGGGGGGGGTGGGGGGGGGGGGGGGTGGGGGGGGGGGGGGGTGGGGGGGGGGGGGGGTGGGGGGGGGGGGGGGTGGGGGGGGGGGGGGGTGGGGGGGGGGGGGGGTGGGGGGGGGGGGGGGTGGGGGGGGGGGGGGGTGGGGGGGGGGGGGGGTGGGGGGGGGGGGGGGTGGGGGGGGGGGGGGGTGGGGGGGGGGGGGGGTGGGGGGGGGGGGGGGTGGGGGGGGGGGGGGGTGGGGGGGGGGGGGGGTGGGGGGGGGGGGGGGTGGGGGGGGGGGGGGGTGGGGGGGGGGGGGGGTGGGGGGGGGGGGGGGTGGGGGGGGGGGGGGGTGGGGGGGGGGGGGGGTGGGGGGGGGGGGGGGTGGGGGGGGGGGGGGGTGGGGGGGGGGGGGGGTGGGGGGGGGGGGGGGTGGGGGGGGGGGGGGGTGGGGGGGGGGGGGGGTGGGGGGGGGGGGGGGTGGGGGGGGGGGGGGGTGGGGGGGGGGGGGGGTGGGGGGGGGGGGGGGTGGGGGGGGGGGGGGGTGGGGGGGGGGGGGGGTGGGGGGGGGGGGGGGTGGGGGGGGGGGGGGGTGGGGGGGGGGGGGGGTGGGGGGGGGGGGGGGTGGGGGGGGGGGGGGGTGGGGGGGGGGGGGGGTGGGGGGGGGGGGGGGTGGGGGGGGGGGGGGGTGGGGGGGGGGGGGGGTGGGGGGGGGGGGGGGTGGGGGGGGGGGGGGGTGGGGGGGGGGGGGGGTGGGGGGGGGGGGGGGTGGGGGGGGGGGGGGGTGGGGGGGGGGGGGGGTGGGGGGGGGGGGGGGTGGGGGGGGGGGGGGGTGGGGGGGGGGGGGGGTGGGGGGGGGGGGGGGTGGGGGGGGGGGGGGGTGGGGGGGGGGGGGGGTGGGGGGGGGGGGGGGTGGGGGGGGGGGGGGGTGGGGGGGGGGGGGGGTGGGGGGGGGGGGGGGTGGGGGGGGGGGGGGGTGGGGGGGGGGGGGGGTGGGGGGGGGGGGGGGTGGGGGGGGGGGGGGGTGGGGGGGGGGGGGGGTGGGGGGGGGGGGGGGTGGGGGGGGGGGGGGGTGGGGGGGGGGGGGGGTGGGGGGGGGGGGGGGTGGGGGGGGGGGGGGGTGGGGGGGGGGGGGGGTGGGGGGGGGGGGGGGTGGGGGGGGGGGGGGGTGGGGGGGGGGGGGGGTGGGGGGGGGGGGGGGTGGGGGGGGGGGGGGGTGGGGGGGGGGGGGGGTGGGGGGGGGGGGGGGTGGGGGGGGGGGGGGGTGGGGGGGGGGGGGGGTGGGGGGGGGGGGGGGTGGGGGGGGGGGGGGGTGGGGGGGGGGGGGGGTGGGGGGGGGGGGGGGTGGGGGGGGGGGGGGGTGGGGGGGGGGGGGGGTGGGGGGGGGGGGGGGTGGGGGGGGGGGGGGGTGGGGGGGGGGGGGGGTGGGGGGGGGGGGGGGTGGGGGGGGGGGGGGGTGGGGGGGGGGGGGGGTGGGGGGGGGGGGGGGTGGGGGGGGGGGGGGGTGGGGGGGGGGGGGGGTGGGGGGGGGGGGGGGTGGGGGGGGGGGGGGGTGGGGGGGGGGGGGGGTGGGGGGGGGGGGGGGTGGGGGGGGGGGGGGGTGGGGGGGGGGGGGGGTGGGGGGGGGGGGGGGTGGGGGGGGGGGGGGGTGGGGGGGGGGGGGGGTGGGGGGGGGGGGGGGTGGGGGGGGGGGGGGGTGGGGGGGGGGGGGGGTGGGGGGGGGGGGGGGTGGGGGGGGGGGGGGGTGGGGGGGGGGGGGGGTGGGGGGGGGGGGGGGTGGGGGGGGGGGGGGGTGGGGGGGGGGGGGGGTGGGGGGGGGGGGGGGTGGGGGGGGGGGGGGGTGGGGGGGGGGGGGGGTGGGGGGGGGGGGGGGTGGGGGGGGGGGGGGGTGGGGGGGGGGGGGGGTGGGGGGGGGGGGGGGTGGGGGGGGGGGGGGGTGGGGGGGGGGGGGGGTGGGGGGGGGGGGGGGTGGGGGGGGGGGGGGGTGGGGGGGGGGGGGGGTGGGGGGGGGGGGGGGTGGGGGGGGGGGGGGGTGGGGGGGGGGGGGGGTGGGGGGGGGGGGGGGTGGGGGGGGGGGGGGGTGGGGGGGGGGGGGGGTGGGGGGGGGGGGGGGTGGGGGGGGGGGGGGGTGGGGGGGGGGGGGGGTGGGGGGGGGGGGGGGTGGGGGGGGGGGGGGGTGGGGGGGGGGGGGGGTGGGGGGGGGGGGGGGTGGGGGGGGGGGGGGGTGGGGGGGGGGGGGGGTGGGGGGGGGGGGGGGTGGGGGGGGGGGGGGGTGGGGGGGGGGGGGGGTGGGGGGGGGGGGGGGTGGGGGGGGGGGGGGGTGGGGGGGGGGGGGGGTGGGGGGGGGGGGGGGTGGGGGGGGGGGGGGGTGGGGGGGGGGGGGGGTGGGGGGGGGGGGGGGTGGGGGGGGGGGGGGGTGGGGGGGGGGGGGGGTGGGGGGGGGGGGGGGTGGGGGGGGGGGGGGGTGGGGGGGGGGGGGGGTGGGGGGGGGGGGGGGTGGGGGGGGGGGGGGGTGGGGGGGGGGGGGGGTGGGGGGGGGGGGGGGTGGGGGGGGGGGGGGGTGGGGGGGGGGGGGGGTGGGGGGGGGGGGGGGTGGGGGGGGGGGGGGGTGGGGGGGGGGGGGGGTGGGGGGGGGGGGGGGTGGGGGGGGGGGGGGGTGGGGGGGGGGGGGGGTGGGGGGGGGGGGGGGTGGGGGGGGGGGGGGGTGGGGGGGGGGGGGGGTGGGGGGGGGGGGGGGTGGGGGGGGGGGGGGGTGGGGGGGGGGGGGGGTGGGGGGGGGGGGGGGTGGGGGGGGGGGGGGGTGGGGGGGGGGGGGGGTGGGGGGGGGGGGGGGTGGGGGGGGGGGGGGGTGGGGGGGGGGGGGGGTGGGGGGGGGGGGGGGTGGGGGGGGGGGGGGGTGGGGGGGGGGGGGGGTGGGGGGGGGGGGGGGTGGGGGGGGGGGGGGGTGGGGGGGGGGGGGGGTGGGGGGGGGGGGGGGTGGGGGGGGGGGGGGGTGGGGGGGGGGGGGGGTGGGGGGGGGGGGGGGTGGGGGGGGGGGGGGGTGGGGGGGGGGGGGGGTGGGGGGGGGGGGGGGTGGGGGGGGGGGGGGGTGGGGGGGGGGGGGGGTGGGGGGGGGGGGGGGTGGGGGGGGGGGGGGGTGGGGGGGGGGGGGGGTGGGGGGGGGGGGGGGTGGGGGGGGGGGGGGGTGGGGGGGGGGGGGGGTGGGGGGGGGGGGGGGTGGGGGGGGGGGGGGGTGGGGGGGGGGGGGGGTGGGGGGGGGGGGGGGTGGGGGGGGGGGGGGGTGGGGGGGGGGGGGGGTGGGGGGGGGGGGGGGTGGGGGGGGGGGGGGGTGGGGGGGGGGGGGGGTGGGGGGGGGGGGGGGTGGGGGGGGGGGGGGGTGGGGGGGGGGGGGGGTGGGGGGGGGGGGGGGTGGGGGGGGGGGGGGGTGGGGGGGGGGGGGGGTGGGGGGGGGGGGGGGTGGGGGGGGGGGGGGGTGGGGGGGGGGGGGGGTGGGGGGGGGGGGGGGTGGGGGGGGGGGGGGGTGGGGGGGGGGGGGGGTGGGGGGGGGGGGGGGTGGGGGGGGGGGGGGGTGGGGGGGGGGGGGGGTGGGGGGGGGGGGGGGTGGGGGGGGGGGGGGGTGGGGGGGGGGGGGGGTGGGGGGGGGGGGGGGTGGGGGGGGGGGGGGGTGGGGGGGGGGGGGGGTGGGGGGGGGGGGGGGTGGGGGGGGGGGGGGGTGGGGGGGGGGGGGGGTGGGGGGGGGGGGGGGTGGGGGGGGGGGGGGGTGGGGGGGGGGGGGGGTGGGGGGGGGGGGGGGTGGGGGGGGGGGGGGGTGGGGGGGGGGGGGGGTGGGGGGGGGGGGGGGTGGGGGGGGGGGGGGGTGGGGGGGGGGGGGGGTGGGGGGGGGGGGGGGTGGGGGGGGGGGGGGGTGGGGGGGGGGGGGGGTGGGGGGGGGGGGGGGTGGGGGGGGGGGGGGGTGGGGGGGGGGGGGGGTGGGGGGGGGGGGGGGTGGGGGGGGGGGGGGGTGGGGGGGGGGGGGGGTGGGGGGGGGGGGGGGTGGGGGGGGGGGGGGGTGGGGGGGGGGGGGGGTGGGGGGGGGGGGGGGTGGGGGGGGGGGGGGGTGGGGGGGGGGGGGGGTGGGGGGGGGGGGGGGTGGGGGGGGGGGGGGGTGGGGGGGGGGGGGGGTGGGGGGGGGGGGGGGTGGGGGGGGGGGGGGGTGGGGGGGGGGGGGGGTGGGGGGGGGGGGGGGTGGGGGGGGGGGGGGGTGGGGGGGGGGGGGGGTGGGGGGGGGGGGGGGTGGGGGGGGGGGGGGGTGGGGGGGGGGGGGGGTGGGGGGGGGGGGGGGTGGGGGGGGGGGGGGGTGGGGGGGGGGGGGGGTGGGGGGGGGGGGGGGTGGGGGGGGGGGGGGGTGGGGGGGGGGGGGGGTGGGGGGGGGGGGGGGTGGGGGGGGGGGGGGGTGGGGGGGGGGGGGGGTGGGGGGGGGGGGGGGTGGGGGGGGGGGGGGGTGGGGGGGGGGGGGGGTGGGGGGGGGGGGGGGTGGGGGGGGGGGGGGGTGGGGGGGGGGGGGGGTGGGGGGGGGGGGGGGTGGGGGGGGGGGGGGGTGGGGGGGGGGGGGGGTGGGGGGGGGGGGGGGTGGGGGGGGGGGGGGGTGGGGGGGGGGGGGGGTGGGGGGGGGGGGGGGTGGGGGGGGGGGGGGGTGGGGGGGGGGGGGGGTGGGGGGGGGGGGGGGTGGGGGGGGGGGGGGGTGGGGGGGGGGGGGGGTGGGGGGGGGGGGGGGTGGGGGGGGGGGGGGGTGGGGGGGGGGGGGGGTGGGGGGGGGGGGGGGTGGGGGGGGGGGGGGGTGGGGGGGGGGGGGGGTGGGGGGGGGGGGGGGTGGGGGGGGGGGGGGGTGGGGGGGGGGGGGGGTGGGGGGGGGGGGGGGTGGGGGGGGGGGGGGGTGGGGGGGGGGGGGGGTGGGGGGGGGGGGGGGTGGGGGGGGGGGGGGGTGGGGGGGGGGGGGGGTGGGGGGGGGGGGGGGTGGGGGGGGGGGGGGGTGGGGGGGGGGGGGGGTGGGGGGGGGGGGGGGTGGGGGGGGGGGGGGGTGGGGGGGGGGGGGGGTGGGGGGGGGGGGGGGTGGGGGGGGGGGGGGGTGGGGGGGGGGGGGGGTGGGGGGGGGGGGGGGTGGGGGGGGGGGGGGGTGGGGGGGGGGGGGGGTGGGGGGGGGGGGGGGTGGGGGGGGGGGGGGGTGGGGGGGGGGGGGGGTGGGGGGGGGGGGGGGTGGGGGGGGGGGGGGGTGGGGGGGGGGGGGGGTGGGGGGGGGGGGGGGTGGGGGGGGGGGGGGGTGGGGGGGGGGGGGGGTGGGGGGGGGGGGGGGTGGGGGGGGGGGGGGGTGGGGGGGGGGGGGGGTGGGGGGGGGGGGGGGTGGGGGGGGGGGGGGGTGGGGGGGGGGGGGGGTGGGGGGGGGGGGGGGTGGGGGGGGGGGGGGGTGGGGGGGGGGGGGGGTGGGGGGGGGGGGGGGTGGGGGGGGGGGGGGGTGGGGGGGGGGGGGGGTGGGGGGGGGGGGGGGTGGGGGGGGGGGGGGGTGGGGGGGGGGGGGGGTGGGGGGGGGGGGGGGTGGGGGGGGGGGGGGGTGGGGGGGGGGGGGGGTGGGGGGGGGGGGGGGTGGGGGGGGGGGGGGGTGGGGGGGGGGGGGGGTGGGTTTCAATGGATGCCCCCTGGTTCTAGTATTGTGAGAAAGAGAAATTCTCCATGACATCTGAAGAGATGCCACCCTGGGAGTGGGACCTGGCTGTTAGGCCCCTGAAAGCCTTGTCTGTCACCCTCTCTGCCTCTCTCTGCCTCTTCCTTTCCTCCACCCTGAACCATCCAGATAATCCTTCCCTGTGTCCCTGACTGTCTGGAGACACAGGGAACATCTCCCTCAAGGAGAAGAGAGAGGCAGTTGTGAATTAATGGCTTCTAGTAAACTTCCAAGGGAACTGGGCTGCTCCCAGGTTTGGGGGCCCTTCACAGGCCCCTCCTGCTCTGACTGCACCAGCCTGCCTGAATGGACCCTCCTTCCTTCCCATCCCCACACAGACCTCCCACCTCTCTGCTTGTAAGGCACCTGCCACCCGGGCAGTCCTTTCGGCAGTGGTGCTGGCTGTGCATGCAGCTGGGACCATGGGTGGGGGAGTGTTAGCAAGAGAGCACACGGGGAGGGATCCACAGCAGTGGGCTGTGCTGGAAGCCCTGGGCCCTGGCAGCTGCCACACCCTCGGAGAGGCTGACCCTGCCCTTGGAAGGGAAAAGGGCAGTGGTGGGCAGTGTCGGGCTGTTTTGTTTGGCATGCCAGGCTGGTTCGCTATTCAGGAGAGCCACGTGAGTCCTTGAGGCACCAGCAGCCCCTGAGGCTCCGTGTCCTGCCTCATCCTCCTTTGGCTTGCTGGCCACCAGTATCATCACAGGTGGACATGGTTGATTTTTTAGCCATGGCAAAGAAAGTTGCCTGCTCCCGGATCACTTTTGATACATTAAAAGAAGAGTTGTTTTATATACCCTGCTGTTCTCTACCTTTACGGAGTCCCAGAGTGACTTACAATCATTTTCTCAACTCCCTCCCCCCCAACAGACACCTTGTGAGGTAGGTAGAACTGATAAAGTTCGGAGAGAACTGTGATTGGCCCAAGGTTACCCAGCAGACTTCATGTGGAGGGGAGGGGAAACAAATCCAGTTCACCAGATAAGAGTCTGCCGCTCATGTGGAGTAGTGGGGAATCAGTGCCCTGATTAGAGTCCACCTCCCTGATTAGAGTCCACCTCTCTTAACCACTACCCCATGCTGTTGTAAGATCTTGCTTCTTACTTCTGCCGTTTCTGAAATACCCATGCAGAGGTGGAGCAAGGGGAAACTGCACCTGGGGTCATCCTGGAACACCCGGCCACGCCCCTTCTGCTGCACCGCCTGGGGCGTCGCTCCCCACCTGGCCCTGTTGGCGCTACACCACTGTACCCATGCGATATATCTCTAAATTCTGCCCTTTTGTACACATAATAGTGAGGCTATTTTTACATGAAGGGATGAAATGTGTGTTATTTGGGAGCCCCAGCTCAACATACTTAGGTGCCTTCTGTATTTTGTCCTCCAGCGCATCTATCAAAATGAAAAACACATGTGCCTTTATGCCAAGTTCATAGTTTGCATAAAACTTGACAGATGCTCCATAGAGCATGAAAACAGAGGTCCAATTTTGCCTCAGACACTCTTTCCATGTACTATAAAAGCATCCATGCGGCACGCTCCGCGCATCTGCCATTGAGGCTGGCAAGTTTTGGATATTTTGTACCTAGGTATATCTTCTATATCTGTAAACATTTCTCTAATTGATCTCTGAAACATGTAAGTCAAGCCGACTGAATAATGTTTAACTGACTGTATTTAAGCTATAGAACTACAGTTTTGGTTTATGGGCTGTGAAGTTTCAAGTCTAGCATTATAAATTAGAGAGCCTTAAAACCTAAACGGGACATACACCACACAACTTAGTTGGAAGACTTCTTTCTTACTATTATAAAGTTCTAATGAGAATTCCTTTCACATGTAGAGGCAGCTCTTCCTACTTTGAGAAATTCTTCAGGAACCCTGCCTGGTCTAGAATCCATGTTGTTGTTCTTTCCTTGTCAACGTGACGGCATTGGTGTCCTGAGCAAATCTCTTTTAATACCAAGGAGATATGTAGAGCATCAGTATTATTTTCTTATCCCGTGCGTGATAGGTATAAATTTAATGTCTTGCTGCTGTCATTCTTATGTAGGTGAGAAGCTCATGAGGTTTGGCTACCCAGATATCCATTATGAGACTAACACACCCTATGAGAGAGAAGCCGAGCTCATGCAGACGCACATGATGGACCAAGCGATCAACAACGCCATCTCTTACCTTGGATCAGAGGTGCTCCACCCCTTGATGCAGCACACGCCAAGCACAATGGCTGACGTGGCGCCCGTCATCACTTCGGCTTATGCTCCGGTCTATAACTCCAACAGGATAGAAAGGCCAGTGAGCAGAGAGACGGCAGACAGTAATGAAAATAACATGGATGGCCCCATCTCCCTCATCAGACCAAAGAGTCGACCCCAGGAAAGAGAGGCCTCCCCCAGCAATAGCTGCCCGGACTCCAGTGACTCAGACAGCAGCCACGAAGATCACCGCTCCTACCAAGGAAATCCTGCCTTAAACTCCAAAAGGAAGCAAAGCCCAGCATACATGAAGGAGGACTCCAAAGCTGTTGATGTCACTAAGACCTCTAAGGGCTCTTTAAAGGATATCTACAAAGTCTTTAATGGAGAAGGAGAACAGAAGAGGGCCTTTGCGTGCGAGCACTGTCGAGTTCTTTTCCTAGACCATGTCATGTACACCATCCACATGGGGTGTCATGGCTACCGTGACCCATTAGAGTGCAACATTTGTGGCTACCGGAGTCAGGACCGCTATGAGTTCTCATCGCACATTGTCCGAGGAGAGCACACGTTCCACTAGGCCTTCTCTCCCAAAAGGGACTCTGAAGGAGAGAAGACAGCTGCACATGAAGACATTCTGCACTTACAATCCCACTTTTCCTCAGATGTTAACACAGCGTTGGTTATCTTTATTGTCATTTTTGTTGCTGTATTTTTAATTATTGTTATTTTGTATTGTCAAAGGCTTTCACGGCCAGAATCAACTGGCTGTTGTGGGTTTTCTGGACTGTGTGGCAGCCGTGGTCTGGTAGTTTTTGCTCCTACTGTTTTGCCCACATCTGTGACTGGCATCTTCAGATCATACCATGACATGCCTCTGAAGGTGCCAGCCATAGATGCGAGTGAAAGATTAGGAGCAAAAGCTACCCGATTATGGCCAGTGGTGGGATTCTAATAATTTAACAACTGGTTTGCACGTGCCCCCGCCGTGCCCCCCTGCACCCCCCTGCTGCGGAGGAACTTCTTGTGGGGGAGGAGGGGGGCAACAGGGGCCTTGCTGCTGCTGCTGCTGCTCTGAAAGCCACCTTGCTCCCTCTCCCCTGGGAAAGGGGGCGGCGGGGCTTTTAGCACCTCGGAGCAGCCAGGAGGCAAGGTGCCCGGCTGCTCCGGGGCTCTGAAAGCCACTTTTAACAACCAGCTCGCCGAACTCAACAAAAAATTAGGTACCGGTTCTACTGAACCGGGGCGAACAGGCCGCATCCCACCACTGCACACAGCCCAGAAAACAACAACATCCTATTATTTTCTTGTTAATTTTATTTTGTCAACCCAGCCTCACTTGGCACCCAGAGTGAGGAGGGAAGGAAGGAAGGGACCACGGCGTCATTCTGTTGTTTTGCTCTGAAAACTGTTGTCCCCTTTTCAGTGGAAATGGATGGACTGTGCATTGATGGAACACATTTTCCATAGATTTTATGCTCCCCGAGGTACGGTTGAACTCCACTAGGTATTCCAACGATCAGCTTTTGCCAGTTGCGTAATTTCAGGCAAGTGAGTAGTACATTTCAGAGAAAAGCCCTTCCCAATATGGTGATTTGGGTGTGTGGGAGGGATAATTCCTGTTTTCCTGAGTTTTCCAATATGGGCGGTGGGGAGAGAGTCATACAAGGCTCAACCATATTCCAGTCATTTAGGAGCACAAACCTACATTGATATTCATTCAGTAGTTATGCCCCATTTTGAACATGAAGATTCCTTGTGTTATTTTTTTCTGGAATATGTCTGAAACCTTTCATGTGTAATACTGAATCATCATATCATAGATGCTTGATTTTACACATGGTAAGACATTCTGCAAAAGGTCTGAAGTCCTGTAATCTTACTTGAACATGCACTTTCAAAACAAAATAATTGCTGGTATGCCGTTGTGTTACAAACATTAATTTACTGGCTTCTTACGGACACTCCATTGGCCTTAACTAGTCGAGCCCTGTGTACAAAGATAGACATTTTCAAATCTACCTGATTAGGTGACTAACAATCGAATTCTGTGCATGTTTACTCAGGAGTAAGTTCTACTGAGTTCAGCAAGAGTTTACTTCCTAGTAAGTGTGTTTAGGAATACAACTCTTGAAGTACAAGAATCAAAGTTTATGTATCAGATTCTGCTGTTTTAAATATTTCTTTAGAAACTCAGATGTATTAATCACAAATAGGTTTTAAATTATTACATACTTTTAAAAAAATTCTTGCAGTGTTGACCACTCAGCCACCACTTTCCATGAGGTTGAAAGTCTGGAGAAATTCGGTCTTCTCTTGGAGACATTCTTCTGGATACCTGACTTGGTTGCAAGGGAAGTCAGCGCTCTTCTTCTGACTCAACATCTCTCGTTTACACGGGGCGGGTGTGTGTCAGGGAAAGCCACCTCATGTTTCAGCACAGGTTTCAGAGAAAGATGTACAGTATGAAAAGAAAATGTCACAAATTTCTTGAAACCTAGAGCATGCAGTGGCTTCCAAGGGTATGTCTGTGTAACAAAAAGGACATTTGTTTCATGCATCACAGTAGGTACATGAGAAGATCCCCTGGAAAGCTGCCAAGTGTGAAGTCGCCCCCGGCCTCCGATGTCTTGGCATCCTCAGTGATGCTTGGGTAACCGTGCAGTTGGGAGTCCACCACAAATTGTGAATTTGGCTCACATGGTTGCGTACTAGAGATGATTGTTTACACAGTCACTTATTCCAACAGAACTAAGTCGAGAGCCCCAAATTGTCCAGGGGCTTTTTTCGTTTGCTAAAACTTTGGCTTCTGGTTAATCTCTTGATCGTATTAACTAATAAGCAATTACGGTGAATTTAGAGGTTATTATTTTGAGGCTATAATTGTATAGATAGACCCTCTATTGACTCTATTTTAGGTGACTGTATTTTAGATTCTGAATTTTTATTTTTGTTAGGATCTTTTTTTTGCTTAATGTTATTTTTTATTTTTGTTTTTAAATTACTAGCTACCTCACATTTTTTTTACACCTTTGGTTCTCCTCGCTCCCCCCTCCCCTTTGGGTTAAGATGCTTTGCTGTATAACTGTAAAGGGAGTCTTTAAAAATTGTACGCTACTGAATTTAATGAGGTCTTCAGGTTCTTCCTTGGACAAAGAATTTGTAGTCTTTGGCTCTGTCTTTTCACCACCCAACATCAACCCCTGCAGTCGCTTCATTGAGCTCTCTAATAAATCTGAAGGACCATAGACAGTATCTCCACTTTGTGCTAAAAGGGGATGCCAGACAGGGAGGGCTCCAGTAGGTCTGCCAGATTGATCTTCTGTAGTTCCAGCTCAGTTCCTTGATATTTGCTGTTTGGGTTCTGATAACCATGAATGCAAGAGGATTTGAATCATTCTGAATACCAGTGTTTTTTAAAACCATCTGGCTATGTTTTTTAAAAAAATGGCAGCATGGCTGACCCCTAGAAGACTGCAAGAAGACTTAACCCCATTCTCTGCTTTGCTGTGTTTCTTTTCCCTTTCCAGGTTTTACAAGCAATCAATGGGAGCAGGAAAATTCAGATGACTTTCTGGCCATATGTTTGGCAGGTACAAACTATGTCAAAGGACAAAGACAGGTTATTGCGTGATTGCTGTCCTGCAGTACCATACAATAAATCTAAGGGCTTACTTAATACTTAATGTGTAAAATGAAATACAGGCAGAAATGTTTTAAGTAATGTAAGAACTTGCTGGTGTGAAAACTTGGGGGAAGATTTGTGAATTCTGGTCATATTTGCATATTGTAGGGAATGACTTCTTTTGCTTGTGTGATTTCCAGGATGAATTAGTACTCAGCCAAGAGCCCAAAATTATCATGGGGCTTTTTTCTTGACTGAAAACTCATTTTTATTTTGTCTCATCCCTTGATCATGTTATCTAATGAGAGTTTTTAGTGGTTCCTATTTTTGAAGTTAGGAATCCATGAATAAGCCCTCTATTTAGCATGACTTCACAGAAGATACTTGCACGCCCAAACTGCTTTTTAAGTCTCTCTTCAGCTCAAAAAGAAGTTTGGCAGGCAAAAAAAAAAGATAGCTTTCTACCCCAGTGGAAAAGCCATCTGGATACATTAATATCTTTTGCCTCGTGGCCAACTCACATTGTCAACCAGGAGGGAGAATTCTCGGGGCAACTTGGGGTTTTTCTGGGGTTATTCATTACAAGGAGCCCAGTAAAAATTCTGTTTTGGAAAACTCTGGACGCAACATGTGCCTGCAAGACCCCTCTGGTTCCAGGCCGCTGTTTCTGGACACACAAGTCATTGTCTTCTCCCTTTCTCCTGGTGAATATACGGGTACACAAAAGGTGATTCCTTCTTTCTGTAGTGCTGGCACATTCTAAATCCCTCCCCCCTTGCTGATAACTACTGAAGTACTTCCATAAGTAATGGGAGCTTTCAGAAAGCAAAGTGTAATGCGTGGACAGTTGTTGGAAGAGCGATAAGCTGCTGACGGAGTAGTCCTTAGGGAGGCCCGGTCCTGACATAATAATAGCCATACTTTCAGTTTCCCAAACGTGCACATCTGAATCAGGACCCTAAAGCAATTCAGAAGGCAAAATGTAGAACCTTGACTGATCAGGCCTTCAAAGGCTCTGTTCATCAGGTAAGGGTTGGATGTCAAAATCTCTTCTGTGAGGGGCAGGTGGGAAAGTGATGTTTCTGCTGACTTATCACAACTTGTTAACTGAAAAGAGGAACACAAACTTATTATGGAAAAGTGTTTTCTCTGCGATCACTATTTATGAGCAGGAAAAGAAAAAAATCAGTGGCAGGTATTCCACGTTGGGCTAGAAATCATTGCCCAGGGTGGGGGTGTTAGAAGAGAGCTTCAAAACTCAACTCAGTGGAGTGGTAGAATACATTGTCAGAATCCCTGATGGAAGTGTTTTGAGGTTGGGACTTGTGAAAACTGTTATTGTCTGCCAGATCTCAGTCCGAAAAGCAGCACTTGGTTGGTTCCAAAGAGCTGTGAAGAGCACTGTCCTGGCTTCCTCTTCCCTTCATGTTGCGACACCACACACAGCCTGCAAAGAATTTATACCCCGCTTTTCTTAATTGTAAGGATTCTCAAAAGTGGCTTACCGAAACATGCCCTTCCTCTCCCCAATGAGCCACCTCGTGGCTGGCCAGGAGGAGCCTGAAGAAGGGATTCTGAGGGGCCGGGCCCATTAAGGTAGGAAATTAATCCCGAGATTCACCAGAATTGGAATCTCTGCCGCTCTTTTGGCCCTCAATCTCGCTGGCTCTTTATGGATTGGACGGATGGAAAAAGTTTCCAAGGTTCTGCAGATAGTATGTGGTGACATTGTAGTGGGGAAGGACAATGGGGGAGTTTTCTCTTTGCATGTGGACCAAAAACTGAGTCTGGCTTGCTGCACTGCACAAAAGGGAGAGGGACGGTTTTGCTCTCTCCCAGACCACGAAGCACTTTGCTCCCAAGGGTCCCCTGATGTTCAGGAGAAAGGCTTGGCGAGCATGCAGGGGAGGCTGCTGGAACTGGAGAAATCTGGCCAGAGTCTCTTGCACAAGCCCTTCCTGCACATGTGGCTATAGGACCCATCCCAACGCATCATCAAGGTAGAACTGCCAACATCCAGGTGGCTCCTGGAAGGTCCCTGCTGTTTCATTTCATCTCCAGTTGACTAAGACCAGTCCCCCCTGGAGAAATGGCTGCTTTGGAGGATGCAGTCAATGGCATCATAACCTGCTGAAGTTGTTCCCCTCCTCCAAACCCCATTTCTCTCCCCAGGCCCCACCTCCAAAAGCTCCAGGTATTTCCCCGTTCAGAGCTGGCAACATGGCTTTGAGGGGTCTTTTTTTTTCTTGGACTGAAGAAATCCATAACTGTTCCTGTAGGTTCACTTGGCGCCCTGTCAGGGTCTATGTAGCAAGAAATAGGGCGGAAGAGGCAACCCACTGCCACGTCAGCTGAAGGCACCCTGGGGATGATTCCACACCATGATGCACACGTTTGGGAGGCAAAAAAGAATGGGACCTCCACAGATATTGTGAAAGTCCTGAAATTCATGGTTAACTGTATAGATTATATTGGAGACATTTTGAAATCCGTTGGGTTTCTACCAAGCTTCATAGAATGCCCAGATTATTTATATATGGGATTTTATGCCCATCCTCATTTTTCTCATGTATGTCTACCGAGGAGAAAGATGTGCTATTTTTTAGCTATTCATTTAGCATCTAGCATTTCAAAAAGCATAGTCAACATATTTATACAATCAGGGCCTGGATTATATTACTTTTATTGTATCTTATACTATATTATATGGGCCAGAGGAGAGTGGTGTCATTGCAGGAAGATATGATTCAAAACTGCAGAATGGTAAATCGGTGTCCTGTTTCATTTAAATAAGGCTTCAAGTCCACAAATTCTCTTTGGATGGTTTTACAGAATGGAGATTGATTTCACTTGGAATATTCTAATGGTGTGAATCTTGAAAGCTTGTGGAATAATTTTTTAGAATGTTAAAAAGGATGAAATCAATATTTTTAATAATTAATTTGAATTCACAAATTTAGATGTCTGAAAAATTATTTCAGAATTTGATTCTAGTAGCTAATTTTCAGTATTTATGGCTGTTTTCAAGAGGCAAACTTTGACACCAAGAATTTAAATTCTAAGAACTGACTGAACATCAACATCCTAGAAAAATACCAAAATGCAATATGTGGCAGTCAGAGTCAAGTATGTAGCAGCAACCCATTCGGGGACAGTCCATTTCATTTATTACTAATTAACACATTGCAGGACCAGTTCATATCTTTGGAAGCTGTGGGTGCTAAAAATCATTTGACTGACCTATCTTGATACAAGTGCCTGGTCTGAACCCCCTTTCAAAGTTATTTCTTTTCTTGATGAGGATTCAGTAATTCCGTGAAGGCTCACAACATTGCTGCATTCTTTCTTGAGTGGAATATTCTGAAGGGAGAGCATTGCAGATCCTCCATGTCCTGATCCATAGCAAACACACTGATTTGTTATGCCAGTAAAAAAGTCTATTCCTGTCCTGTAGCGTAGAGGTGATCCGTTACTGACAAGGACTCTGAGACCGCAGTTCTTGGGGCTCAGTAATCTGGTTCACTTTACAGACAGAGATGAATGATAATTGATAGATTAAACTTGAGTTCCACGACCAGGTCTTTAATTGTGTAGATAAACTCTTGCTGTTACTTTGTGGTGTTGGAAGATACCGAAGATGTTCATGAAGTGTGTATTTAAGTGGATAGGACTGAAACAATGTGATGGTGCAGAACATCCTCAAGGACTGGACCTTAAGGCGAGTCCACAGTTGCACTGAAGTGGAAGCACATTTCCAGGAAACTCCTGGGACCCTGTTGAAGTCCATTGGGTGGCGGGGCGTGTGTGTGTGTGCACAGAACAGCAGCCCAAATCTTAGTTCCGTTGACTTTGTGAACTTTCCATTCCGGCTAACTAAGGTGTGCACTCAGTATGTAATTTCCAAGGGAGAAGAAGAAGCGAAGTGTCTTCTCGTCCTGCCCATTAACTTCAGAGTCGTGTGCTGCTGGACCAATAGATCCGGAACCTGGAGGGCCCAGGAGGGACTTTGCTTCTGCTTTCTGTAACTTAGGCTCATTCCGCACATGCAGAATAATGCACTTTCAAACTGCTTTCAGTGCTCTTTGAAGCTGTGCGGAATGGCAAAATCCACTTGCAAACAGTTGTGAAAGTGGTTTGAAAAGGCATTATTTTGCGTGTGCGGAAGGGGCCCCAGACAAGCTTTGCTTGGAGCTTAAGGGAGTCTTGGCATAACTGGAGGGTTTTCTCTTTGTGGATAGCAAAAGTGTGCTTGAATGGCATAACAGGCAAATTCAGTTGCCTGGCTTTGGGAGACTTCAGGGTGGCAGCCCTGGAAAGCACTTGCACAATCTTGAGAGAGAAGTGGCTGCATTTCCAAGTAGTCTTGAGTCAACTACAAAGCAAAGGGGGTGGGACTTCTTGATGTTCCCCCCAACAGTTTAGATGAGAAAAATAATTAGGCCAAAATGATCAGATCCTTCAGCATCCGTTTCCTGTGTGTGTTTTTTAGAAAAGAAATCAAATTATGTACCAATTCAAATTAACAAAGTCAAATTTGGATAATTAAAAATTAGGATTTGGGAGCGAAACAATTGATTTATTTTCAACAAGGGCATTCAGCCATCCAGATTCACAAAGCTCAGACAACATCTTGGAGCAGGGTGTCCAACTCTGGTGCCATAGATGTTCATATAGACTTCAAGTTCCCTATCAGCCCTGGCCAGCATGGCGTGATTGGTGCTATGCTCGGCAGGGACTAAATGGTAGAAATAGTGATCTACCGTGACTCCCTCCTGGGCACCAGAGTTGGACACCCTTGTCTTAGAGGCTCCACTACCTTCCCAGGGGACTCCAGAAGACCTCCAGTGCAGGGTGAATTTCTGCAGCTAGGGAAGGAAATGGCAAAGATTACTAGATGTGTTCAGATGTGGTTGGGCACTCACAGGAGGCTGTGTGGCTCCCCATCTTCAAAAATTTCATTTTGCCTCAATAAATTTAGAAGTTAATTTGTTGTTACGCTCAGAAATGTGTGTGCTTCAGTTATCAATTTGAATGTAGCTCTGGTGAAGCTCAGTGCTTTGAAACCCTGTTTGTGGAAGTCATTCATTCTTCCACATCAGTCATTGGGGCTTCAAGTACCAAGTGACGAAGGGAGGGGGAACTGTGCCCGGGGCATAAGCTGCCTGCGTGCCCCCCCCCCCCCGCCCACGACACGCCTCTGCCCCCAACATGTGACATTAATGGCGGCACCTGGGACAAGTCCCCATTGCCGCTACGCGTCTGCAAGTACCAAACTTTGGCAGGGCTGCATGTTACCTGGTCGTGCTTTTTAGATTACAATTTTTCCCATCTTGTAGTGTATTGTAAATGTATTTATTCAAGTCTGAGAAATGTGGATAAAGGAAGGATTTGAGTTATTTTTTAGTAATTATACTTGGAAATTGTGATTTGAAATTTGGCCTGTTACCAAGCACTTGGAAAGACTGACCATATTTAATTTTTGTGTCACGTGGAGAGTGTTTCTTGTTTTATTCTGGTCTCTTCATGTCTAGTAGTTGCTGGTTTTGGTCTCTTCATGCCCAGTTGTTCATGTCTTAACTTTGTAGCGGTAGCTTTTTAAATGTCTCATTTTTAATTTTGATTTGTGGTTGTCTGTTTATTGGCTTACAATCTGTTTACATATTTTTGTATTCAAACATAGTTTTATTTTTTTTTAAAAGGAAAGGGAAAAAAGCAGATCTGATACAGAGGTAGATATAAAGGTAAATAATCTTTGTAACTCTTTCTGTCCTATGGTACCTGAAGAGAGGACGGAGCTACAGAACTGTACAACTCTATATTTGCCTCCCTTTATGTTGGTTTTATTTTCTGGTTGTAATTTTTTTCCTCAAAATGTGCATCTTTTTATGATATACTGGAAACTTGTGATACAACAGTTTTGAATTTTTAAAATATGTAATGTTTCCTGATGGACGAATATGCTTTGAAAGAGGTTTTGCTCCTGTTATGTACCTGGGTCTGAGGGTTACGTCGCACTTTTGCTCTCGGTGATGCTTCATTCTCGGACCTTGACTTCAGAACAAGCTTCTAGTGAGTTTGGAGCCTTTGTTCATTATTATTTAGGTTAAGAGAACAAACAACCCTTTGACTGACCTGAGTTATTGTCTGTTCAAGTCCAGTACTGAAAGTCTTATATTATGCTAAACATTCATTGAGTAACTGCATGAAGTTGCAAAGGGGACTGACCAGCCATGGAAGCCATCATTCAGGGCAATATTTTAAAACCCCAATTTCAAAAAATTCTGCCCTCCGGGACCCCTTGGCCATTGGCTAAGGAGCCCCTGCGCGTGGGCCGGAGGGCCACAGCACCTTGCCGAGGATTCTGGGACATCTCCTGAGGGGCACATTCAGTTCCTGTGGGTCACCAATCAGGCCTGTTGAGTCCTAATGTCTCTGCTCTTTTTCCCAATTAGGAGACCCCATTTCAGTATATACTTTGGCTTAGAAAGAACTGAGGTGGGCCGGTTCCAAGGGAAAGCGCACAAATGTTCCATGTCTGCGTTTGGCCTCGCCCTTGTGCTTGACTGTACTGAAGGGCCACAGGATGTAACTGGAGTGCCCTATCTTTTCTTGGGGAGGGGGATTGTAGCTGAAGGGTCCGCGAGCCCCCTTCCTTCTTACAAGTGTGCCTTTGATCAGTACAGCCTCAGTAAGTTCTTGTTAAAGCCGGAGGGTCTAACAAGAACTTGGTTAAAGCACTTAATGTTAATAGGGACCTGTGGATCCAAACCCCATTCCCAATTTCCCTTCGGCTGAAAGGATCAGACTTGCCACTTGAAGTGGGCTGGTTTCCCTCAGAGCCGGGTGATTTCTGCTGGGGAAGATGTATTTTTTCCAGGAGACCAGAAGCACGGGATCCTCTTCCATCAGCAGGAATTTTGTCTGTGGAGAGAACCCCAAAACAGGTTTTCTCTCACCAGGACAACTTCCTTTCCGTTTTCCTGGTTTTCTCAACTGTAGTGGGGCTTGTTTTATACGTCATTTTTTATCCAATAGGTGGAAACACCAGCACTGTAAATATGTGATTAGGTACAGAATGAAATTCTTCATGGTATTGCTTTGGGAGCAGGTTCCAGCCACCGAAGCATCTTGGTGTTTTTGTTTAGTGGAGAGAGGTTAGCAAAATTAATCTTGTATTTTAAGCACTTGCCAAAAAATAGTTTTAAAAACATTTTTATTTAACGGAGTAAAGCACATCCAAAACAGGGATCTCTAGCCAGAGGCTCCTGTTCTTTGGAGCAGGCTGAATATCTTTATTCAGGGTCTCACCCTGTGCATTGCATGCAAGTTTCCTTTAGAGTCAGTGGGGTTACTTCTGGGGGTAGGGGTCACAAATGTTGGTTGGGCAAATGGTCGTTTGAGTTGGTGTTACCAGCTTTTGTGCCCCCCCTTTCCCCTCCCCCCCCCATGTCCCTTTGCTCACTGGCACACCCAGAACACTTTCTGGGAGGTGTTCGTTTTTCTCATTTGTTCTGGGTATGGAGGAGGGAAGATAGAGGCGGGACTCTCTGGTTGCTTGAAAAAGACCATTTCTTACTTTCTCCAGTCTGTAGCACAAATGGAGGCTGGGGGGGGGGGGGGGGGGCATGGAGAATATGTTGGCTGGAGCCCTCCTTACTGGACTGCCAGGAGCACTTGTCCTGATAAATAGATTTGCGGATGCTTCTTGCACCTCTTCCTATGAGCCAGTGTAAGGCTTGCTAATTCCATCTGCTGTTCCAGATATGCATCATGTGGTACCTGGTGCAGAACTTGGATGACTGAAAATCTAAACCCAAGATGTTCTCGCTAGATTCCTAGATGTATATTCATATAGATAATTTTACATGTGAAGCAGACAACAGCACAGACCTGACAGCCATTCCTGTGGGCAGAGGAGTAGGAAAAAGCGCACTGAGTCCATACATTACATTGTCAACACGACACAAAGAGAATCATCTAGTGTGGATCATCTGTCAGATTCCTTTGGCTTTCCACTTGCTTTTGTAGCCAGGCTCTAGTTCAGTGGTGGTGAACCTTTGGCACTCCAGATGTCATGGACTACAATTCCCATCAGCCCCTGCCAACATGGCCAATTGGCCATGCTGGCAGGGGCTGATGGCGACCAATGAATCCCTGTATCTGGCAGTGCGGAAGGTCCTGCTGGCTGACTAACTGGAAGAAAGTCCCTCAGAGCAGGCAGTGGTGATCTCCCACCCCATCCAGTAAGTTTCTAGTTGCATTTCTCTCTTCAATTAACCTATATTATTTTGTCAGCCAGTTCCTCTGACAACGATTTCCAACGTTTTGATATTAAAAGTGACCCCCCACCACCACAAATACACACCTTGCAAAAGCTGGAGTATTTTTAGCATTTATTTTCCATCCACAATTTAGAAGAATATTTAGTGTGTGGCGGGCATGATATGAACAAGCCACGTTGCGGGGTTTGAAACTGGAACGGAACATGGTGATCGGTGGATTTCTGCTATGCCTGTTCTGCGGCTGGATTTGACATACGTAATTTGTTGGACAATATTAAAAATTAAGTAATCCCTGTGGTTGTGGGCTCCCCCCCCCCCCAACCTTTGAGAATTCATGCAGTTATAAACATATGTTTCTTTGCTCGGGCAAATGTAGGTCAAATAATTGGGAGCAACTTCTATGGAATTAAAAAGGGTCTTCATAAGTGATGTTTCGGTGCAGTCTTTCCAGTGGAGGTTAATGATAGGTGCCTCAGAACTAGCCGCCTTACTGGAGACGTGGGGCAATTGTCCGGCAGGCTGGAGTTGCTCAGGAGAGGTGCTTTACAATTACTACCCAGGGTGTTGTTGGTTGGAGCTGGGCTCTGGGCTGGGCTAGGAGACTCCCCTTTGCCTGAACTGGGGGAAATGACCATCTGGCTGCTTGACAAGGGATGTGTGTGTGTGTGTGTGCGCGTGCGTGTGTGTGTGAAGTCATGTACATAAAAGGGACATAGACCCAGCAAAGGTGTTCTTCTCCCCATCGCATGGAACCCAATGACAAAGGAGAGGAAGCCGTGCTGCAATGAAATGAGACTACTCTAGAGTAACCAATGCTAGGGCTGCTAACAAAGTTTGTATCCAGCTGCTGTACATTTTAGTCACTGAAACGGGGCATATATTCTTCCTTTCCTTAAAGGCATACAAATGGTTTAATACGTGTGCACCGTATACGGATGTGGGTGCTGAAAACGCATGAGAGAGTGAGTGAATATGTATATAAATGAAAGACAAGAGCTGCAGAAACTTTGTAATACTTTGTGAAAATGATTATATTATGAACGTTTGTACTGTGCACAGCTACTGGAATTAAATGTAGGGAATCTCAGGAACAAGCATAAAATTTGTCCAAGACTTATTTCGCAAATGTGTACGTGCAGTTTTTAATTCTGTATACTATTTAATATTTTACCAATAAAAATAAACTTCTCACATTACCCATTTGTTACAGAAACTTTCTCACCATTGATGAGTCTTTTCCTGGAAGAAAAGCTGTTAGTATAAACCACTTTTGTATTTGGCAACACGGAGGGACTGGAGGGGAAAGACACGCGGTTTGAGGAATTTTCAGAGGGGCCTCTGAATGCGGAAGAGGCAACGTGTGCCGGCAGAAGAACTGCTCTGGTGGCCTGTGAATTTCTGGGCTGTGCTTTGCAAACAACGGACACTGGCGCTGTGGGGACAGCCAGCCTCTTCTCAGACATGTATAGCAAAGACCTAATGCTCTAGAACAGTGATGCCGAACCTATGGCACAGGTGCCAGAGGTGGCACTCAGAGCCCTCTCTGTGGGCACGTGCAAACAGAGTTCGTGATATGGGGGGGAAATCGCCCCCCCCATACACACACACACATCTAGGCTGGCCTGGGGCGCTGGGCTCGAATATTAGCATTAAACCTAAGACCTAGTTTTGGGGAAGCAGTGTAGGTAACCCTGTAAATCGCTGTTAAAGCCCACTGATTTTCATGCAATGTACTAAAGTGCAATCCTTAACCTGGGAGTAAGCTCGGTTGCTGGCAATGGGGCTTGCTTCTGAGCAAACCCTCCTAGGGCCGTGATTCACCCGTTAGAAGGGTTGCATGGTTGCTTCAAAGCAAAGCCAACAACTACCACCAAGCTCCTAACCAACTGTTTTTTTCTAAACTAAAACCTCAGCATTCAGGTTAAATTGCCGGGTTTGCACTTTGCGATAAATAAGTGGGTTTTGGGTTGCAATTTGGGCACTCGGTCTCGAAAAGGTTCGCCATCACTGCTCTAGAACTGTTTTCCACAATACAAAGTCATAACTTGGTTGGCAGCAACAATCTTCTTGGTAACTGACCCAAGGGGTGACATCACATCATGACATTCATTAGACAGACTTTGCTACAGGGTGGTTTGCTATGGCTTTCCTCCGTCAGCTGCACTTTACCCCTCCAGCAAGCTGGGTGCTCATTTTACCAACTTTGGAAGGGTGAAAGACAGAGTCAGCTTTGTGCCAGCTACCTGAAACCGACTTTTGTCAAGACTGAACTCTGGTCATGAGCAGAGCTTTGACTGTCTTACTGCAGCTTATCACTCCTACAACATTCAAATCCTTCCCATAGTATCCATTGCAATCCTACTACTTAGGTTGGAAAGACTTCTGGATGCATGAGTGAATACCACCCATTCAGTCCCATATATATCTGCAGTGACATCGTGCTGCAGATAAGTTTTTCCATAAGGTGTTTTGAACAGTGTTTCAGACAGGTTTGAAAGAGGAGCAAATACAAAAAGAGCAGCTTGATTTGAGTCCAGCAGCACTTTAGACGCCAATAAGATTTTTGGGATATAAGCTTTCAAGAGTCAAAACTCCCTTAGCTTATACCCTGAGAATCTTGTTAATCTCTGAGATGCTCCTGGACTCAAATGTAGCGATTCTACTGTAGACCAACACAGCTCCCCTCCGAAGCAAAAAGAAGGTGCCTGAGTCAGAAAGGAGTGAGGAGGCTACTGAATAACTGCAAAGGAGCTTGGGGGTTGGTTGAAAAGGAGTTTCTCAACCAGGATGGGTGACAGCAGTCAACTGAAAAGATGCTTCTCTAAGCAGTGGTTGAAACATGGAGAGGTGGTTGGTCACATGGACACGCGGAAGAGAATCTGCCACTCCAATGCATGTGGAATAGAATGTGAGAGTTGGAGGAGGAGGAGGAAGAGGAGTTGGATTTATATCCCCCCCCCCTTCTCTCCTGCAGGAGACTCAAGGACTCACAATCTCCTTGCCCTTCCCCCCTCACAACAAACACCCTGTGAGGTAGGTGAGGCTGAGAGAGCTCCGAGAAGCTGTGACTAGCCCAAGGTCACCCAGCTGCCGTGTGTGGGCATGCCCAGGCTAACCTGAATTCCCCAGATAAGCCTCCACAGCTCAGGCGGCAGAGCCGGGAATCAAACCCGGTTCCTCCAGATTAGAGTGCACCTGCTCTTAACCACTATGCCACTGCTGCTGTAACACTTATAGCGGTGGTCCCACCCCATGAGCCTCCAAGAAGCTTCTCAATGGCGTGGGGAGGAAAACAAACCAACCAGAAAGCCTCCCTGCCAGTGAAAAGCCCATCACTGGGCTCTATGGGCTTGCACCACCTAAAAAGGGGGCGTAAGTCCAAGCCCCAGGGGCCAGGCTTCCCGCAGGCAGAGGCTGGGCGGGAGTCAACTAATGTCAGCTCCACCCCTGCCCCACCTGCAGGATGCCCACATTATGCCAGTGGAGGTGGGGGGGGTGCAGGAGTGCTGACTGGGTGCTGCAGCAGCCGCCCACCTGCGAATTTGCTCCTCCACCACAGTAAATCCGCTGCCCCCCTCTTTGGATTGGGTAATTACAGGATGAGATAACCATGAAGGCTGACATAACGCCTAATCCCAGAATTAATACTTAAGGGTGACATGTGATGAATTAACAAAACTTTAATATACTACCAATAGTAAAAAAAAAAAAATCATTAAAATTAAATGTATTTCACCCAATAGGCCCGTGGTGGTGAACCTTTGGCACTCCAGATGTTATGGACTACAATTCCCATCAGCCCCTGCCAGCATGGCCAATTGGTAGTCTCAATTGGCCATGCTGGCAGGGGCTGATGGGAATTGTAGTCCATAACATCTGGAGTGCCAAAGGTTCGCCACCACTGCAATAGGCCTTCTTCAGTTGTTTCCCTAAGTAGGCAGTTTCCACTTTAGCTGGCGAAATTAGCAGTGGAGACAACCAGCAAGGGGGGTGGGGGGATAACCAAGATCCCAAACCCATGTTTACAAGGATTATCTGGCTGGAATTTTTTTTTAAAAAAAAAATAGGCCACTGTAACATTTAACAAGAGTTTTGCTAATGAAATAATTGAAAAACCAAAATTGTATATTTTTAATATAAGAATATACACACACACACGGCATTCATTCAAGAGTGAGAGGTAAAAGGGAGGGTTTCAGGTGTGGAGGTAACAGGGGTTCAGGTGCAGATGAGTTACCAGTCTTTCAGGGAGGACATTCAATAAAAGCAGCGCCGAAGAGGGAAATGGCCAGCACTTCCAGGAATAAAAGGAAAGAAGCAACATGCAAGGAGGGATGTGCGCTCGGATCCAAGACATACACGCACTTTGAATGGCCGGAGGACCAATACTTATACTCAAAGATAGGTCCTGAGACAGTGTGAGGCAAACTGGAAGGAAAGCCAGAGACACAGAATGGATTGCTGTTTGGTGGTTCAGACAATAAGATAGGCCAGGTGTGGCCAACCTATGGCACTCCAGATGTTCATGGACTACAATTCCCATCAGCCCCTGCCAGCATGGCCAACTGGGCTGATGGGAATTGTAGTCCACGAACATCTGGAGTGCCATCTGGGCTGATGGGAATTGTAGTCCACGAACATCTGGAGTGCCATAGGTTGGCCACACCTGGTGTAGGCTTTCCTTCAGTAGTTTGCCACAACTGCACTCCCTGACTGTAGATCTACAAACCAGCAGAAACTTCCAGTGGAAGGCTTATCACGATGGAAACATGGTGAGGCCTGTCCTTTGCGATAAAGCGTTTGGGTTCCAACTGCCTGACAACTTATCTGTTCTCCTAACAGCATTAACCCCTTCCTTTTTCTCCTGACAGACAGACTGTATTTCTGGTTTTCAGTGGAGATGCTAAAGGATGCAAGTCAGTGAGAAACGGTGAGGAAATATCATGTACTTTGTAAATATTATTTCTTATTCTTAGAAGAAGGGGAAGCAGGTACATTCCACTCCACTCAGTGTGTACGTGGACGAACACACACCAACATATGGATAAACCAATTCATTCACAAATAAATAAATGCCATTTAGAACTTGGAAATGAATATTTTTAGTAATTGAAAACTTTCAAATGAATAATTTTAATCAAAAAAATTTTAAATCTTCCATTTAAATTAATACTTAAGTACCTGTCAGTTAAAATGCCCAGGGCTCATAAAACTGATTATGGATATTTACTGTGTAAATGAGTCCATTGGTGATAACATCAGATGCCTGAATTTACGATTTCATGTCAATCGATTTCTGAGAAAGGGAGTGGAGGAGTTTACTCCTTTCTGGATCTTGCATATGTTCCTGCCTTCCCAATTACAGCAGAAGTTTGAAAAGTTACTTAAATGAGGTTCTTTTCTTCATATATTCACAGAGTGCTGTAGTCCTGGCTAAACTGGAAGAAATGTCCATGCATTAGATGTTGCCAGAGAGTGTATTTTCTGAAGACTTTTTGTAGAAGTTTTGTAGAAAATTAGAAAGAAACTAATAATTTTGTGCTGAAAACATCAAAATAATCCCAAGAAATGCACTGTCTCTGAGCACAAAAAATCGAACATTACAAATCTTTTGGTCTGAAAACAAGGGGGTGTGTGCTTTTTTACCTGAAACTAAAAAAAACCTAATTAATTTACAGACAAGAAAAAATATATTAAATGAAACAAATAATAAATTCCATTCCAAAAACAAAAATATTTTTTAAATCCATGTTTTTTTGGAACCCACAAGGGTGAAAAATCAAAAAATTCAAAATATTAAATGGCGTTTAGTCAAAAAATGCAGAAAAAATTAAAATGGGGGAATTTCTTGTTATTTCATTTGTTATGGAATACATTAAAAAAAAGAATTCCATAGAATATCCCAAACTACGGGAAAAACTCAAAAAGAACCTGAAATATTCAGTGAGTTTTGACAGGCAGACTGGGGAAAAAACTGAAAATGTCTATGATCTAAAACCAGAAAAATGCTGTAGGTTTTGTACTGGAAAGTAAATAACAAAACAGTCAATCAGTCAAATCAAAACAAAGCATTATTATGCATTTGGCCTGAAAACTGGAAAAAAAATCCTATTTTCACCACAAAACTCAAAACAAATAAACCCAAATCCAGTGATTTACAGCCAAACCCTTCAAAAAGAAAAATTCATAATTTTCTCCTAAAAATACAAAAGTCTAATCTGGAGATGACCGCGGATCATGCGGCTAGTCCGGCTGAGAAGGCCGTCATCGGGCCTGATGAAGGTGGAAAAGCAGCCCGTTGTATACACCTGCCCCCCATTGACAGAGTCAATCCAGGTGGACCCCAGGCTTAACGAGGGGTCGCGCCGCGACCTCTCCCACACCGGGCGTAGCTGGAAAGACCCTTCACGGCCGGTTGGTGAGATCTCCGCTCGAGCGGTGGGATTCAGCTTTAACCGCTCTGCTCAAGAACCAACCAGCCAATTCTCCAAACAGTGCTGTAGAGCCACAGGGCGCGTTGCTCCCTCCATTAACAGAACGAAGCTGTGTCATCACGCATACTGATGGCAATCAGCCCAAAACTCCCGCACTGCTGAGCAAGGGGTCACATATGATATTAAATAGCAAAGGGATAGTAGTACCCCAAGTACACCATTGAAGCTGGCACTTCCGAGTGGCTTTTGATCCTCGCGACTCACCGAAAGCGACTCGGCCCCGAGAAACGACAATCCATTGAAGGACAGTGCCTCGCACTCCAGAGGCAGCCAGGCGGTGGGTCAAAAGGTCGTGGTCAACCACATCAAACGCTGCAGTGAGATCTAACAGCACCAGCAGCGCCGATCCGCCTCGGTCAAGCTGAATATGGAGTGTGTCTGTGATGGCGACGAGAACAGTCTCCGTCCCATGCCCAGCACGGAAGCCGGACTGGAAGGGGTCAAAAGGGGTCAAAATATCCAAAAAAATTCCATGGCTTTAAAATTCAAACACGAGAAATGCCAAAATTATTAGGTATTTTTGTGAAAGCTTAAAAAACATTAAAATAGGCAGGAAAACACACAGAAAATATCCATGGCTTCTCCCCAAAATCCTCCAAATGAAATCATTACATTTTCACCAGAAAACTCAGGTAAACCAAAAGAAAAATTCATAATTATAGAATCAAAATGTGACAAGAAAAATTCCATCATTTTTCATGGAAAACATAAAATTTCATCGTATTTTTTGCAAAACCTCAAAAACTACCTCCCTTTGAATACTTGGGGGGGATAAAAATTTCTGTGACTTTGTAATCTTAACACACACACACCAAGTCTTAGTTTTTTTGTTGGAAATCTCTAAAAAAAAACAAAAAAAACCCTGTTTTTTTGGGCCCAAAACGCAAACAAAAATTCAAGCATTACTGACCAGAAAACATGGAGGAAGGAAAAATTAAACAGTTTTTGGCCACAAAACTTGGAAGAAATAATGTTATGATATTTTTTTGCAAAAACTCCCCAATAAAACCCCTTAAAAATTTATTGGGTTTTTTTTTTAGTTTTCTGGTGAAAAAGTCAGGATTTTTTGAGATTTTGCAACAAAAACCATATTTTAAAGCCTATCAGTAGTATTGAAATTACCCACTGACTGATTTTGTATTATGCAACATTGTGTTTATGCTTTGCTATACAAAGGCATGTTTTCAAGATTACAGAATTCCAGAAATTTCTTACCTCTTAGTAATATTTCCTTGCAAAAACTGATCACGTGACATCTCTCTTTGTGTTTTAAAAACCAGAGTCAGTCAGTGTGGCACAAAACAACCCAATTGGCGTCAACAGTATCAGTGCGGACATTCAGCTCTTGGGTGTGGCACAGATTACTGTACTGATTTTCTTCAATAGAGGTGCATGTTATACTGGGCTATGTATTCACATGAATATAATACATGTTCAACAGGAATAAGATTACTGGACAAACTGGTGGGTTTCCCCAAACTAAGGTCAGTTTTGTGGTCTCGTCCCACCCCCCTTGAGTTGTTTGCCACAAACTTACATATTGAAAAGTTGAGTGAAAATGCACAGATGGACTTCTTGTCCCCACCCTTGCTTTTTGTACAGTGTTTTCAATCAGTAAAGGCAGATAGATGCCAGTTTCCCGCTGGGAAATAAATAACGTTGAATGCATGGATCACTTCCTCAAGGAGCCTGTGGTGTGAGGTGGCCAGTGCCATTTGATGTCCCTTTGCATTTGGAACTGACCATGTTTTCCCTGTCACAGCTACTCCTTTCCAAAGACATTCCTACTGGCTTTTCAGAGTCGTTCCTCTCAGCTCCCCTACCCCTCACCCCACCCACCCACCCCAGCAAATATTCTTCAAGCTTTGCTTTGCATGAATTTAGTCATTACGTAGCCCTCTGGTCAAAGCACGATTGCACTCTCTTCACACGCTGACTCTTCCTCCTTCCAAATTATGTTATTGTTAATCACTCACTCCACCTGGGCGATGGCCCAAATCTTCCCTAATCATGACACTAAACATTAAACTAATATTAACAAACCCCATAAATCCTTTCAGGAAACATTCTGTGAATCACTCATGCATAGCACTATGATGTGTAAGACATTGCAGGTGAATAACTTCATAGCAAAGACCAGATGAGTTTGGTTCTGGTTTATCGATCCAAAATGCAGCGACAGAACATGTTTCAAAAGCTGGGGTCAAAGACAAACATTCACAGAAATATTGGCATGTAGTTGGCAACCATGTATTTTCACTGGGGGACAAACACCCAGAAACTGTGATAGATGACAAAAGGAGAAACATATGATGTACAAATGAAATGTGGTTGCCAATCAAACTGAGAGGGGGAAAGCTCTTTTGATAATGGATGATGATGATGATGATGATGATGATGATGATGATGATGATGATGATGATGATGATGATGATGATGATGATGATTACTTCGCCCTGGATTGAGACACCTCAATCTTCTTTTTGTGTGATGGCAAGTTTCATGTAATCTTCCTGAGCAAGTTATTACATCAGATCAGTTCGGCATCCTTAGCAGTTTCCACTGGCCCACCCAATAATTTGTTGTCATCAGTCCACTTGTTAAACTCAACAATTGATTTGATGAGCTTTTGTACCCCTATCTCTACTCAGCCCAACCATCTCCCTTTGAATTATCAACTTATTGCTCGGCACACACCTGCAACTAATAAAGCTGCTGGGAGATTTAGATGGAAATATTTCCCTGGACTATTGACAGTCTGCCTTTCTCACTTGGATGGATTCAAGGCACATTACAACACAGAGAGTCAATACAACTGACAGATGAAACCTTCAATGAACAGCGCAAAAGGAATTAGGGCTGTAGAACCAACCTGAAGTCTAAAACCATAACTGAAGCAAAGACTAAGCATGAACATGGCACATTTGATGATGCACAATTACACAGGAGGATTATAGTTTCGGCATGCTGTACACAGTAGTATAGACCACAGCTCCTAATAATTTATCCAAGTAACTTTGTGAATCAATTTTGCACAGTTTGCAAGAACCCACAACAGTTGGAGCCTTCCGAGCTTCCTCAGAATCAGAGTGACTGTCAGGGCTTGGCCCTAGCAGTGGAAAGGCAAACCCCTGAGATCTTTCCTGCCTCCTTCCAGCATGCTATGACTTTCTTCTTTGCATCAGGTGGGTTTGTGTAATGTATTGTATTGATGTGAGGTACTGTATTGTTTTAAGAGTCTGCAGCTGCTGCACGGTAATTGGTCATTAGTATTTGTGTTATATTGAGTGCAGCTGCAGTGTGATCTCATGCTATGTGCGAGTGGTAGCCATGCAATAAAGCGTTGTATTTTATTCCTCCAACTCTTGATTCCTGAGACGTAACAGTTTGTTTTACTGAAGTTGCATTCCTTACATAGGAAGAAGCGGAGTTGAATGCTGTGAGCCTCTTGCCACATAAACCTGCATAGGATAGAGCTCTGAATGTATTATTTGCCTCCAGGCCCAAATAGCATGCTGGGTCTTGGTTTCTGCTTGGGGTGCACCATCATTTGGATAAGGATACGCTCTATATCTATTGTGCACAATAATCTGTGGAGACAGGAATGTTTGAGTCTGGAAGAGTTTCTGGTCACAGACAGGGGTCATCTATGGTTTCCCACTGAGCTTCTAACACTACAATTCTTTAAAGCCCTAAAATAATTATTGTCTTGGGAGTACAAAAGGCAAAGACACAATGGCAGTTGCGGAGTCAAAAAGCGGGCATCCATCTCACACAGGGTTTGGGTAAGAAACATGCAGCTGGAAGGGAGCTTGTGAGGGGAAGGAGGCTGTCCTGCCCCTGAAAGAAAAACCCAGTCATCCAGCTGAGCTCATAGGATCCGGTCACCTCTGAGGAAGGAGATGGAAATTCTGGAGGAAGCACTGGAAGAGAAAGTGGAGTTAAAGTGGCTACCAGCAACGGCTACCAGTCAAATTCTGGATCATTTTCAAGGTTTTGGTATTAACCTTTAAGGCCTTGAGCAGTCTGGGACTGTTGTATCTGAGGGACCGCAGCTCCCCATATTGCCCACGGGGGACCCTTTGGACCGCTGGGAGCAATCTATTGGTGACCCCTAGTCCCAAGGATATACAGCTGGCTGCCACCAGAGCTCTTACTTGGTGGAATGCATGGCCAGGGGACATTAGAGCCGTGTGGAAGCTTCACCAATTCCACAGGGCTTGTAAAAACAAATTATTCTGCCAGATGTATAATTGAAGTCGTTATAGTCTGTTGAAATCTGATGGCCCCGACATGCCTCTTCCTCTGCCAAATTAAGATCTATAGCAGGGGTCTTCAAACTATGGCCCTCCAGATGTTCATAGACTACAATTCCCATGAGTCCTACCACTTGGCCATGCTGGCAGGGGCTGATGGGAATTGTAGTCCATGAACATCTGGAGGGCCATAGTTTGAAGACCCCTGATCTATAGGATTGGGTCTCCATTGTTTCTGTATACAGGCAATGTGAATTATTTAAATCACCATCAGTGGTTTTCATGGCTTGTGACTGGAATCTGGCATTTTATTTTATGAAATGTTTTAACTTCTGTATTGTTTAACGTATTATTGTATGATGTTAACAATGCATGTTAGCCACCCTGACCGTGGCCCAGGCTGGGGAGGGCGGGATATTAAATGAAATAAATAAACAAATGATAAAATAAAAGTCTGGCTCAGGGAGAGGGCAGAGAGAACTCAGGACTGGCTCAGGACAAAGAGTAGACAGAGTAAAGGGCAGGTGTAAAGGTTTCAATGGTGTTGATTCTCAGCACAGCCGTTTGGCCTTGAGTAGATTCCTGGGCTCGGGCGATGGGCCATGAATCTGGTTGCTACATTTCCAGAGGCCTTATCTCAATGGAGAGAGATGAGCTGCCGCTCCTATGCGCGAGAATGGGACGGAAAAAACCGGTGGGGGATGGAACGAGAAGGCTATAAACTCCGTGGGTCTGGCGGAAGAGATTTCATTCCTGCTAATGCGGTAATGCGGAGCTTTCTAAGATGTCTGAATAAAACGGGTCTTTCGAACCAACAAAAGCCTTTATTTCTGCTCTATGGAATTCCTCTCATTGTGGCAGGGAATCTTAATCCTCATTTACTTTCTACAGAAATCAGTGGACCTTCTGGTGTTCCGCATGCAGAGGTTGAATATTCTCGAAACTGAGGAAGGTTCGGTAGCCCCCATAGATGGGTTCCCGAGCCCTTCCCGGGATTGGAGAAACCAGTGGGGGAACGGCCCCGCTTTGGTAACTTTCCGCCCTCGCCTTCGACATTAGCCTAGGCCTTCCCTTACTTCATAGATGAGGGACGCCGTGGAAGCTTATCATGGAGTGGCATGAGACGCTTAGCGCTTTGTCTATGGATCGCGGGCGCCGTGGAGCCGGATCTCCACCTCGCTGCAGGTAGGATTACAAACCTCAGATGCACCCTGTCTCGAGGAGATGGGCTCTCGACCACTTTCACATGCTGTGCAACTCCAGGGAATCAATAGAACGACTCTGACCTTCAGAGCTTCGGCTACGATGCTCCCAAGAATCCTCAGTGGCATAGCACCGGAGCCCGCCTAAAAACTGCGGTAGCAGTTAACACCGGTCTTTGTCGAAAGATTGGGTTCGATGATTGGGAGTCGCGTACCGACACCCTAATCTGGCCCATCAGATCCCGGACGTAGGGTAGCTGATGCGGCGAGGTATACTTCTGCCGTCGGTGGACTGGAAGTGCATACCTCGATTAGAGGAGGAATCCGAGGAAAGTCTGCCTCCCCCCCATCCAGATTTATTTCCTCCCGGCCCGTTGAAAAATTCGGGGACGCAGTGAAGTGGGTCCGACTGGCAGATGCCTAAGAAGCGCGGCCCGCGGAACGCCAGCTATGGGAGGAGTGGAACAAGAACAGCTGCAAAGGAGCCGCGGAGAACCTGCAAAAAAGATCGCGGAACAACAGCCAGAAAGACGCCCAAACTTGAATTCGACCGAAAGCTAAAGACGACAAGCAACGGCAATATGGCGCAAGATTTATCGATCCAATAATAAGGTCCTAGAGCACTCTTTAGGATGGACCTGGAACGGCTAACACATCATATATTAAGGCCATCCGACGGCAAGGTGAACTGACTGCAGCTATTCAATGGGACTTAACTTGACAAACTGGAGCGGAGAAGGCAGCTGCGCGCATCACAGATCAAGATGCCTTTGACCTCGCCAGAAAGAGAGGGAGTTGGCTGCCTTCGAACAGGAGCTGAAGAAGCAGCGTGGACAGGATGACTTGAGTTGGCTTTGCACACCGCTACTCTCGAAGCCCTTAACACCATTGCCGTTCGGCCCTATCGGGCTTACGCTTCTGGGTCCTGCTATCAAGGCCCTGCCGCCAAGGTCCTGTTACTCAACGGGACAACCAGCGTACTAGGCCCGGCGGCTCCCCTCGATTCCTCGCTCCTCCTGCTCCACCAATTCACTAACCTGTGTAACCGCGTTCCAGCCGGTTCCAAGGGCCAGTGGAGAGAGGATACTACAGGCCCCCGATCTCCTCGCCTCGCTTCGGGATGGGACCGCTTTAAATCTCCCCTTACTATCTTGCAACCGGATGCAATATGGAAGAATATGATGACTTTATATCGATCTGAACGCGTGAAAAATATACGTGGACATCGGTCTGTCCTGGACGGGCATGGCTGACTGATTGGTTTAGTGACTTTTTTTTGATATTGCAGGCGGATGATACTCGCGACAGTGGCTGCATTTCTTCAAGCTCCTAAGAGCTCGCCTTCCAAGATCCAGGACGCTTGAAAATGAAGCCAAATCCGCATTTTCATAAAATCTATTCAACAGGGCAACCGCTCTTTGCCAATTTTGCTCGAGAGTTCCGTGGCAGCGGCTACCGGACTTCATCCTCGGAGTGGGCTCGAACGCGATAAGTGTGAATACTTCTCTGATACTCCATCGACGCGTAAAACTTCGAGAGATGGTGTTTTCATCCCAAGATCCCTGCCAAGATCATCGCTGGAGTGGATCGACTTAGGATCGCAAGTAGTGGCTCGCTGGACTACGCCGCTGGGGGGCTTACCGCCTCTAAACCCGCCAATTATCACGCACCACCCTACAACTTCCAGTTAAGCTTCCAGCCAGTTTCTTAACGAAACTAATCTCCTGAACGCCGAACGCTTAGGATTGTGCCTTTATTGCGGGGACCGAGGCCATCTGGCTGCCAACTGCCCGAAAAAAACAGAAGCTCCACCGCATCTCCACCCCACTTCCACTACCTCTGCCAAGCTTCTCACCACGGAGATCCGCCCTTCCTCCAACGTGGTTCGGCCTCAAAGCTGCTACCGAGGGTGACACCGAGGGAAGGCGGTGCTTTGCCTCTCCTATCGCGGGCGCTGCGATATGGATCCTACTCCAGATGCTGTGAGTGAAGGCAGCTCCCCATTACTGTTCAAGCCATTCTGACGGCCAACCCGCTAAGCATACACGTGATTTTAGCCTCCAGCCCTCGATTCTGCTGTATTGCTCCCATTGCTTAATGCGTCCCAAGGGTTGTGCGAGGCTCGGCTTAGACCGAAGTTCCTTCTAGCAAACCCATACCGCTCACACAAATGGACGGTAGTTCCCACTCGGAGCCGAGGGTCTGCTCGATTCAAAACGCGAACCTGTCCTCCTTTCATATGCTTGACCATTTGGAGAAGATTAGTTTCCATAATTTGCTCCTGCGTAATGCTAAAATATTCACTATGTCCTGGGCATGCCATGGTTATTGCTACATGAACCAAGATATTATTTTGAAGGAACGGATTCCCAGAATTCACTGATCCTCTCATAGGAGAGTATATGAATTTGAGGGAGAAGCCCCTTATCCAATGAGATAAACTCCTTTGGTTTTTTTTCCAGCTGCACACCCCAATGGCTCCTCAATTCCACAGACATTCCTCCAGCTTACCAGGACTTAGCCAGAGTGTTTCAAGAACAGGAATGTGATCAATTACTCCCCCATAGAGACATCTTCGACTGCAAAATCATACTACAGCCCGGGCTCAACTACCAAAGCGTAGGTAGAATGGTCGCGATGAGCTCCCCAACTAGGAGAGAAAGAACTCCGCGGCTCTCTAGATAAAACCTTACTCATGGATTCATACGACGGGCCACCAAACATACGCGCGACGTCAGCTCCTGTCCTGTTTGTGAAGAAGAAGGACGTGGTCTTTAAGACTTTTGTACTCGATTACCGAGATTTAAATGCTGTTTCCATGTCCAATAAATACCCTTTGCCCTTAATCAAGGACCTTTGGATGCGCGGCAAGTGGGACGGATTTTTACTTCTGTTGGATTTGGAGAGATGAATACCGTACAGAGCCAGAATTGCAGAAGGCTACGGTAGCATTTGACAGCATTGAACACTAAATCTCGACAATATGAATACTTAAATAACGCCATTCTGCTAGCTAGGCTCCCGGCGCTTTCATGGCTCCTATAAATTTGAAGTTTCAGCATGATTTATTACATATAAAGGAGTAGTTGTGTACTTAGGATGATGCTTTTTAATTTTACTCACAAACCGTGGATAGCATTATATTTTATTCGAGGTATTATAACTTTCTGCTCGACAACTCCCCTCTTCAAGAAAACTGTCTGGGTGCTGCTTTCTATCAACCTCCATAGACTATTTGGGCTACAGGATCTCATCCCCGGCGTTTAAAATGGATCCTGGTAAAGCGTTGAAGCAGTCCAGCAATGGCCAGTCTTCACCAACCGAAAGAGCCAAGCCAATCTTTTCCTAGGGTTTGCTTAATTTTTATCGTGACTTTGTTCCCCGCTTTTGTTGAATTCGACTTTCCACTCATTGCAGACCTATTAGCGCGACTAAAGGTAAAGACTCACAAGCTGCCAAGCCCAGGGTCTCAAGAATGTCAAACTGCCTTCCAGCTTTTGAAATCGGCTTTCACCACCGAAGCTCGCTCTTAGCACCCACCCAGACCTTCCTTCGGGTTCACGCGGGATGCTTTCGACAAGGCGCCATGGCGAGCCCTATTTGGGCAGCAGAAATAAAAAATGGTAGGTTGTTCCGCGGTGCTTATTTATCCAAAAAATTCTCCGGCGAGAGCTCAACTCGGACCAGAGTAGGGGATAAAGAGACTGCTGCCATCAATGCCAGCGCGCTTTTTCCACTTGGCGCCACTCGGCTTGAGGGGGGGGCTAAACACCCTTCCAGGTTTGGTCGATCATTAAGAACTTAGCTGCTCTTCCACCCCCCCCAAAATGTCTTCGCTAAACAACTACGGTAGTCGCATTTCTTTTCCCGCTTTCCTTCACCGCCCATTTTTCCTCGAAAACTAACAATCATTTGATGCGCTGTATCGCTACTTTCCTGGGGTGGAGCTGCTCTTATCTTTGTGACATCCCGCCAAGATTGTCCTCTCTCCTTAACTGGGGTTGGTCAATACCGATCCCCAGACATCCGGCTTCCTCCTCACCGCTCCCAGCCTTGTCTCCCCTTTCTGGCGGGAACTCGAGGAGTATGTATTCATGAATTCGTCAGCGAGGATAGTTGCGACTCCAGCCAGCGCCTTTAGTGAATGGTGTTTGGAAGCCGGGAAATTGTTGGTACCGCCCCCCTTCGCAGCAGGTTCTCAAGCTCGCTATGATGCCCGCTTCAGCTGGACATTTCGGCTTTCAAGACACTCGCACTTAGCCCGCCGTCATTCTGGTGGCTACCATGCTAAAGCACATTACTGAGGCTTATATCATAAGTGCTCTGTTTGTGCGATATTTCAACCATCCCGAAAACCCCTATTGGACTGTAGCTATTAAAACCTCTCCCAGTCGCCCTCGGCCTCTGGAATCATCTCCCAATGGATTTTATTACTGGATTTACCGGAGAGCCAGGGAAATCGACAGTCTGTGTGGTGGTGGTGGACCTTGTTTTTCCAAACAAGCCCATTTCATCCTCTGCACTTCCATATATTCCTTCCGGCCTCCCAAATTACGCCGGGTAGTTGTTTCATTCAACATATATACCGCTTACACTTCTCCTCAGCTGTGGTGTCCGGAATCACTGGCCCCAATTCCACCATTTCAAAAATTTTGAAAGCTTTCCTGGTCTATGGTTAGCCAACACCGTGTTGTCGCCTCTACCACGCGCTCAAAGTGACGTGAGTCGGAAATGGTGCGACTTAACAGAACTCTTGAAACCAGTATTTACGCTTGTTAGCACCAACTATCACTCAAGACAACTGGTGTGATTTAATTCTGCTTAAGGAATATGCCTATAACAATGCCGCTCTCATAGCAGTAATGCGAAAAAAAAAACCCCTTTGAGATTAGTGTTCGGTCAGCTTCCTTCCCACCGTTGCCCCCCAACTACACTCGAAGTAGAGGCACTGCATCCTCCAGGAATTCCAGCAGTGGGATTTCATCTTCTGGCTGAGGGGTGAAAACTGTTCAGACTGCTTTTACAGTTAAAGCTAAAGATTCCCAAAAAAGTTCCAGGTATGATAAACATCGGACTGGACTTCCCTTTATGCGAAAGCATAGCTTGGCTTTACTTGTTCTACTAAAAAAACTCCTCCGAGACGCGGTGCATAAATTTTCAAAGCTGGGCAAAAATTGGAACTCCTTTAGAATTAATTAAAGTGCGATTAATGATGTTACCGTTCCTCGGTTAGATCTGCCTAATTCTTAAGTGCGGCCGTCCATCCTGTCTTTCATTCCAGCTTACTCAAGGAGGCCCGCTTCCATGCTCCGGCATAACGGTAATCTACCGAGATTCCCCGGCCACTATAATTGGATGGCCAATAAAGCATTATGAAATTGACGCTTTATCCTGGACTCTCGCTTTTTTCTAACCGCGCTAAACGCTTTGGTAATACGGTGGTTTCCTGGGTGGGTATTCCGCTGGCTATAATCAATGGGTGTATTCAGAGGGCCATTAACGCCTCTCCCTTTATTTCTGCTTTCTTTCCATCGCATCTTCCCACACAAACCAGGGGAGTGGAGGTTTTAGGGAAGCAGAGTGTAAAGGTTTCAATGGTGTTGATTCCTCAGCACAGCCACACCCTTGGAGTAGATTCCTGGCTCGGCGATGGCCAGAATCGGTCATGGGCGATTCTCTGGCAGAGGCCTTATCTCACTGAGATGATGCGTCGCTCCCATGAGAATGGGACGGAGAAAACCGGGTGGGGGATGGAACGGAGAAGGTTATAACCTGTGGGTCTGGCGGAAGATTTCATTCCTGCTACACTGCAGTAATGCGGAGCTTCTAAGATGTCTGAATAAACGGTCTTTCAACCAACAAAGCCTTTTATTTCTGCTCTATGGAATTCCTTACAGCAGGCATGGCAGATAACATGGCAGAGGGACTGAGCTCCATTTTTGGGAGAGAAGAGAGTGCTTGAATGTTAGACCATCTCCGGGGATGATGAGCAGACCTGGTCCCACTGAGTCGGACTCTGGGGAAAGGGCGGGCTGGTGGGGTGGAATCCTGTGGGTGAGAGAATCCAACCCCAGGGCTACTCGGTAAAAGTCTGTGCCTGAAAAACAAAAATTCAAACCACTCCTTGAACTACCTTCTATTGTTATGTGCCTCGGCGAAGTTTTTCCTTAGTCTACCAAGAAACCTGTGCTGCTTTTCGTCTTCTTGAAACAAACCTGCAGATAAGTACATTTTTGTTTTTTTATGTACTATTCCTGCCTCAGTAATCTCCTTGTGCACCACAAAATTTACTTCATGACAGTGAGCCTAAAACCAGTAAACTTACTTTCTTCAAACCACCTGGTAACTGAGGGGAGAGCTTGCCACAGTGGGGGGAGAAGACAAGCTGGACCAGGGGAGGGGCGAGCGGGCAATTGCGCTGCAGCCGGGTGGCCGCGGTGCCAGCACAAGGCCAGGGTGTGGGGACGAGGGAGCCTTTGGGAGGCTATTTAAGGTGGGGTGGGGCGGGCTTTTGAGGGTCTGGGGTGAGGGAAGGAGCCAGGATCTGTGGAGGTTGCAAGGAACGGGAAGGGAGGCAGAAGAGGAGGAGAGAGAGGGAAAGGAAGCCGTGCAGGAGACAGAGAAAGCGGCTGAAAGGGGCAGAGGGAAGGCAGAGGGGAAGGCAGAGGAGAGCTGTGCAGGGAAGGGAGCTCAGAAAGCGGCTGAAGGGTGGAAGGCAGAGATGGAGCAAAAGAGCCAAGCAGGGAAGGAAGTAGAGAAAGCGGCTGAAAGGGGGAAGGCAGAGCAGAAGGCAGGAGAGGACAAAGGCAGGAGAGGGCTGCGGGCTGATAGTGGGAGGAAGTCACCAGCAACCTGTGGCTGAAGTTGCATATTTATTTCATATTTCACATTTATAAAATATATTTATTTTGCTCGCACTCAGTGTGCAAAAACCATGGGGAGGATGGATTTCATAAGCAACACAGTATAATTGGTTAAAAAAACCAATATATACAGTGTTAACTTCATTTTAAATGCCAAAAAGTATTTGCGGCTCCGTGTGTTTCTTTTCCGTGGAAAACGGGTCCAAATGGCTCTTTGGGTGTTGAAGGTTGCTGACCCCTGGTCCAGACTGTCATCACTCCCACCAGGTCCCACTCTGGGCACCCATCCAGTAGCAGGGTGTGCAGGGGGCACATGCAAGGGCGAACCAGTGTAGTATCGTGCACCTTTGGGGTCTCTGGACTGCAGACACAGAGCACCTGGTGACTCCCAGCTCAGCAGGTGGAATCCACAGCCGTCCCAACAGCTGGTCACTGTGGGCCACAAAGGTGTTGTCTGCCATCTGCAATTCATTCCACTCACCTTCAACCAGTGCCTCCTCGATCACCTCTCCCGGGTCCATGGCTCTCCTCAGCAGATTGAGCCTGAGCCCCACGGTCTCCGTTGTCGCTGGCCGGACAGGTAGGGACAGGCCACGACTGCACGGTGAGACGCTGACAGGGAGATAGGGGGTGGGGCCCCAATACATCAGGACTGGGACCACAGCTAATCCTGGCGCCGGCCGGCCGTGACGTCTGACCAACGTGGCAACATTGCTGCGCAGCTGCAAATGCGGAGAATCAGAACGTCGCTTCCAAAGCGCTCCCGTGTGAAGCACTGTGGTTTAGCGGACTGGCCATGCGAATGCTCCGTTCCGGCAGCGCTGCCAATAACACCGACGGCTCAATGGTGTTATTAGCTGTGCAGAAAGAGCCTATGATTCATTTCCCATGTGCAGCCGCAAAGCATTAAAGAAAATTCCAGCTCTGCACTCAGGAAAAGCCATTTTGCAGCCTGAGTCTACCCTGATACAAGACTGTAATGGACAAGCCAAGTCCTGGTGGGGTTTTCCATTCTCCTGGCCACTTTGCACAGGATCCAGGAGGACAGAGCCTCCCCAATGATCACGTGCCCTGTGCAGACTGGACCTCAGCATTTATCAGTCAAACGGACTTGCATTCTCCAGCTGGAAACTTGGGTTGCTACAACCTTCATCCGGCAGTTGCAAAGTCTGCATTTTCATTTGATGGTGCCCTTGTGGTGCAGATGACAGAGTCTGGGCTTGGGGCTTCCTCACGCCTCCTGGAGGCTGAGTGTCTGCGTGGGAACGCACACATTTGGTGAACAGTTTTCCTGGCTTGTAAAGGCATTAATGGGAAGAGGGGGAGCAATTGTCTAATGAAAATCGGTATTAGATCCAGCCAGGATACCAACTTGGGCAGAAAAAGGAGGCAAACAGTGGTGTCCATGTCTGAAATTCAAATCCTCGTTTGACCGGGAAGCTTAACTTAAGCGCAGCCGACTTGCAGAAAATGTTTCCCAAGGGCTGGCGTCTTGATATATACTAAAGGTCAGAGATGAGAATGAGAAATATGAGCTGAGAAGAAAGTCGTGAATGCTTAGAGAGGTATGTGCAGTGCTCATGCTTGTTCTAGGTCTTTCCCAGGAAGTTGGGTTAGACTCTAATTTGTCTCATGTGTTCTGGTAAAAGTAATTGTCTCTCTGTGTGTGGAAGAGTAGGGGATGGCCATGGCTTCCTTCCTCCCAAATCTGGAAAACAAAACCGTCTGTCAACTCTAACATGGGGCTCACCATTGAACTGGGGTCAGTGGGACCTCTGCTCTGAACTGAGCCACTGGCTTCTCAGTAGAGTCCCAACTCTCGGTTGAGAAATACCTGGAGATTTTGGAGAGGAGGTTGAAGCTTGAGGAGGGCGGGCTTTGGGCTGGGAAGAGACCTCAGCATTGTGTAACACCATAGAGTCCATCCTCCAAGACTGTCATTTTCTCCAGAGGAGCTGATCTCTTGAGTATGGAGAACATTTGCAATTCTGACAGATCTCCAGGCCCCACCTGGAAAAAGGCAACCCTCTTTAGAGCATAAGAACATCAGAAAGAGCCAGCTGGATCAGACCAGAGTCCATCTAGTTCAGCTCTCTGCTGCTCGCAGTAGCCCACCAGGTGCCTTTGGGAGCTCACATGAAGGATGTGAAAGCAGTGGTCTTCTTCTTCTGCTGCTGCTCCCGAGCACCTGGTCTGCTAAGGCATTTGCAACCTCAGATCAAGGAGGATCAAGATTGGTGGGCCCGTCCCCCGTCCCCCCTTTCCCAGCCTTGGCATTAAAAATAAGTGTGATGCTTCCTCTCTCCCCACAACTGATGATTTTTCTTTGTGATTCCTTTCAAGCATTCTTAACAAAAATGAAAATAGGAAGTGTTGGCCTTTTGCTCCTTCTCCCACTGACCGCAGGATCAGGATCCTGACTCTGATGTCCAGGCAGCAGTCCAGGCGGTCCAGCAGGCTCCACCTTGTCCGGGGGGGAATTCCAGCTGACCCACTTCAGGAATTCTGGGCAAAGGGTGCTGCTGTTCTTTTTCAGTCTGGAGAAATGCCCCTGCAGGTTTCCACAGAATCCACCTTACTACAAGAGCTGGATAATCCCCATGGTCCAAAGTGCCTACGAATATGCTCTGGTTACGAAAGAGCAATCCATCTCTCATCTGTCTGTTGCATTCAATAAGTTTATGATTCATAGTTTGCCTGTACAAATGCATGTTTCATTCTTGGCAGGAAGATTGTGTTCATTAAAGTGAAAGACTAATGGCATTGCCTGCAGCAACATGGTGCTAATAAGCCAAGTGGAGGGCAAGTTGCCACACACCACTCTGCCCAATGCATCCCGACTCTGGCAGGTGGCACCCACATAGTGTCCATGTAAGGAACCAGAAAAGTCCAGGTCAACCGTACTTTAAAAGCTCTTTATTGGGTCACTATCCACTCACCATAAGCCGCGGGGTCACCTCTTTAAAAGCCACGGGGGTCCTGGACGCTCCCCACATCTCCGGCGCTCACTGCGCGGCTGCCAGGGATTTACCTCTCTCCCGCCTCCTGGCTGCGACAACATGGCCTCCGCTAAAAGAAAGCAACTTTTTAAAAAACCTCGCGGGTGCGTCGCTGAGGTTGTGGGGAACCTCGGCTGTTCTTGTAGCTGGTTGATTCGCTGTGGCAGACGCCAGCTCACGGCCAATCAGGGAACAGGGAGCGCCGTCTTGTTAGGTGGGGGGTGTCCCCGTCTAAAGAGATGCTGGCTGTAGTGATGACGTGAGACGTAATGTGGCTCGACATCCAGTCGAAGTCACGTCTTCACGTCTCAACTTGTTCAAAGCCCGCAATGCCGAGCAAATGGAAAATGAAAACCGCGCCGGCCGAATGAGTGAAGTACAAGAGAGCGTGCAGTCGCGAGCTGGCTTCTGCTTTCACTTCCAAACACTGCTGATGACGATGTCTCCACAGAAAGCATGACCAACGATTTACCGCTGACGTCAGCATGTGCCGACGATCTTAATAGAAGGAGCTGTTAAGCGCCTCTTTGATGACGTTACGCACTTCGCTTCGTCGCGATCTCTTAATCATAAAATCAACCATCTTCCTGTTTCAATCACACTGGAGACCCGCCCTCGGCTGGCCGCCACTTTCTCGTAACTCATGACGCACACGTTCGACGGCCAATCGGAGTGCTCCATTCCCCTCATTGCAACGGAACTCCCGCTCTTTGCTGCCTGCGTTATTTCAAGAATTGCAAACGTGTGGGGAACAAATGTCTCCGTGGTCAGAAGCCACGGAGGCTTTTCATTGTGGGGTCGCAGCGGCGTTGCAGTTTAGTGAGGTAAGTGGGTAGTGGCCCATTGACTGGCAATCATGATCTTCCAGAGACAATGCGGAATCTGATCAGACTCTCCCCAGCAGCCGCTTTTACGGGCGAAAGTTTACGGGCGAAAGCGGAAATCCCAGCCCAAAACAACTCTACTTTCCCATCCCACTATTCCCACCAAGACAGAGATTCACACAGAACAGAAGCCAGTGATGGCAAGCACGCAGCAAGGTTAAGAAAGAGAGAAAGACTGGCCTGGGCACAATGCCCAGATGCAGGAATGTAGACCCAAGGTTGCATTCAGGCTGCTAGCAAACCGAGACAACCTTACAGTCCATCTTTACCCCATTCCATGGAAGAATTGCCCTTGTGCTAATCATTCCACCATGGGTTCAGGCAGTTTCCAAAAGGAGGTTATAGGGCAGTGCATGAACACAGGATGGACTTCACCATTTCTTCAGGTTCACTGTTTTGCTTGCTGCTGAGATATCAACTAGAACTCTGTGGCCTACTTGGCTATCTTAAGAAAGCTTCATGTGGTCCAGCTGTTTCCGAGCACTGAGATTTCCTGGACTTCTTGAAAAGTTCCGGAGAGGACGAGTCCAAGGAAGACCACCTTGTAGAGCTGGACTACCAGGGTTGTTTTTTGATGGATGGATTTGCTGCTGGCGCACTTGGCACCATTGTGGACAGAAGGAGCCGGATAATCAGGCAAGGTCACTCCTTGGTGGCAAGATCTGTCAGCCAAAGTTCTCCCTTGCTGTCTCTTTCCCCCTCCTGACGTTGCCTGCCCTCGCTCCCTGGCTCCCACCAATGCTCCCTTTAGGGCAGGGGTGGGATTCAAATAATTTAACAACCGGTTCCGGTGGCGGGATTCAAATAATTTGACCACTGGTTGTTTATAAGCACCATTTTAACAATAGTTTCTGCCGAAGTGGTGCAAACTGGCTGAATCCCACCATTGCTTTAGGGCAGTGGTGGCGGACCTTTGGCACTCCAGATGTTATGGACTACAATTCCCATCAGCCCCTTCCAGCATGGCCATTGGCCATGCTGGAAGGGGCTGATGGGAATTGCAGTCCATAACATCTGGAGTGCCAAAGGTTCGCCACCACGGCTTTAGGGCATACCAGAGAATTGACAGATAGGGGTGCCCACCTCCACGTGGGGTGGGCCGTCCCTTTGGACTTACGACTCATCTCCAGCCCGCAGAGATCAGTTCCCCCTGGAGAAAATGGCAGCTTCGTAAGGTGGAGTCTCCGCCATCGCATTCCTGCTGATCTTCCCTCCCTCCCTTCCCCAAACTCCGCCCTCCCAGGCTCCACCCCCAAACTCTCCATCAGTTTTCCAACCCAGAGTTGGCAACCCTAGGAGAGGACTGGACTCAGCTGGAGACTATTTGTGGACAGGGGAGGGGAGGGCTCCTTGGGTCAGCTTGCTGAGTCCTGAGTGCCAGAGTGGCGCAGTGGTTAAGAGCAGGTATGCTCTAATCTGGAGGAACTGGGTTTGATTCCCCGCTCTGCCACTTGAGCTGTGGAGGCTTATCTGGTGAACCAGATTAGCCTGTGCACTCCAACACACACCAGCTGGGTGACCTTGGGCTAGTCACAGATCTTCCGAGCTCTCTCAGCTCCATCCACCTCACAGGGTGTTTGTTGTGGCGGGGGGAGAAGGGAAAAGGAGTTTGTAAGCATCTGAGTCTCCTTACAGGAGAGAAAGAGGGGATATAAATCCAACTCTTCTTCTTCTTTTGATTCCTAAAAGGAGTCGTGTGAGGAGGGCGGACAACAGAGAAGGGGCTGCCAGCAGGGGACTCGGTGCAGGACGCCTCCCTCAGCAGGCGGAGAGCAATGAGCTGCTGCAGTCGGCTGGACAGGAAGAGGTTGGACTCCTGAAGCAGCAGCGTCATGTGCCTCCTCCTCTCCTCCTCTGGTTTGTCCATGTCACTCTCTCCAGCCTCCCTGGCCTTCTTCCGGCTCCTCCATACATTTGCTAGCTACAGGATGACTTCCCTGCCCTCAGCCTATGTCATTGTCATAAAGGGAGGTGAGATATTGGCCAGGAAGATGAGGGACAGAGAGGGCAGCAGGGGCAGCCATGCAAACTACTCTCAGAGGCTTTGAACCCACAGATTGGGAAACACTGAGCTATGGAGCCCAAGGGCAGCTTGCAAACACAGAGAATAAAATGCATAAAAACTAAGGTGACCAGCCGTCCCGCTTTTGGTGGGACACTCACGCTTTTCTGCAATGTGTCCCGTGTCCCGCGGGGTTTTTAAATTGTCCCGATTAGGCAATGTGCTCCTGCGGCCGCGTGCGCCTCCTGCGCTGCCGCACTGCCTTCTGGGGCGCTTCCCTGTTTCCTGACCGGGGAGCACCGCAAAAGGCAGTGTGTGCCTCCCTAACGTCGGCTGCGAGGCAATGCTGCGGCGCGTGATCGCCCGCTAACATTACAGGAGTAAAAATCTGGTCACCTTAATAAAAATATAAAACCAAGATTTAAAATCACTACTCGGGACTGCGACTAAATTTAACCAAATGCAGTCCTAAATAAACCTGCCTGTAGCTGCCTCCCAAAGATCGGAAGTGAGGGGACCAGGAGCACCTCCTTGGGGAGACTGCGTCATAACCTTGGGGCTGCCACTGAAAAGGCCCTCTCTTGTGTATCCACCAAAGGAGCTTCTTTGATTGACGGGGCAGTCAGAGGGGCTTCTCCTGGTGGTCTTAATTTCCAGGCAGAACACAGGCATTTTCTGCACAACCAAACATTTTGAGACAGGAAATAAAGTGTTTCCTCTGAGCAGCAGTGGTGTAAGAGGTTAAGAGCTCATGTATCTAATCTGGAGGAACCGTGTTTGATTCCCCGCTCTGCCGCCTGAGCTGTGGAGGCTTATCTGGGGAATTCAGATTAGCCTGTACACTCCCACACATGCCAGCTGGGTGACCTTGGGCTAGTCACAGCTTCTCGGAGCTCTCTCAGCCCTACCTACCTCACAGGGTGTTTGTTGTGAGGGGGGAAGGGCAAAGAGATTGTCAGCCCCTTTGAGTCTCCTGCAGGAGAGAAAGGGGGGATATAAATCCAAACTCTTCTTCTTCTTCTTCTTCTTCTTGAGGAGTTCAGCAACGTTTTTACCCCAAAATGGAAAATGTTTTGAATGCATCCTCAATTTTAGCAATTAGTTTGCTGAAAACGTTTTTAAACATGTTTTGACTTTCAGTGCGATCTCTCTTAGCATTTCCCATGCCTCTCTGCAGTCCCCAGGTTTCCTCCCAGGGGCCATTTTCTGAGCTTGCTCCGTCATCTCACCTGTTTATTTTTGTCAGTTCTGTTTTAAAAACAATTTTCAGGAGATTAGATCTTTGAAACGTCAAGTGCACGTGCTTCAAAAAACCACAGCACGAGGCACTGAAGCATCAAAGCATCAATTCCACAGAAAATGTAAAAAAACAGAAAAAAACACAAAATGGTGGCCAGGAATCATTTCAAGGAGGTGAGTGCGGACAAACAGGGGATTGAAAATGTTTTGCAAACATTTTCAGCGACTTGTGCAGAAAAAGCCACAGTCCTTCTGAATTAATGATCTAAGTCAGTGACGGCGAACCTTTTCGAGACCGAGTGCCCAAATTGCAACCCAAAACCCACTTATTTATCGCAAAGTGCCAACACGGCAATTTAACCTGAATACTGAGGTTTTAGTTTAGAAAAAATGGTTGGCTCCAAGGCGTGCGTTACTCAGGAGTAAGCATGGTGGTAGTCAGTGGCTTTGCTTTGAAGCAACTGTGCAACTCTTCCAATGGGTGAATCACAATCCTAGGAGAGTTTACTCAGAAGCAAGCCCCATTGCCAGCAACTGAGCTTACTCCCAGGTAAAGGATCACACTTTAGTTCTTCGCATGAAAATCAGTGGGGTTTAACAGCGCTTAACAGGGTTACCTACACTGCTTCCCCAAAACTAGGTCTTAGGTTTAATCCTAATAATCGAGCCCAGCGGCCCAGGCCATCCTAGATGTGTGTGTGTGTGGGGGGGCACTCTGTTTGCGCGTGCCCACAGAGAGGGCTCTGAGTGCCACCTCTGGCACCCGTGCCATAGGTTCACCACCACTGATCTAAGTGGTGTAACTAAAAATAATCTCATGGTTGAAAATGGAATACTGTGGGAGTTACAAAATATGTTAGGAGTAACTAATTCTAATAGAATGTGAAATAAACAGCCAATGCCTATTAAATCTAGGCAGATGAACAGCTGATGACTATTAAAGGAAGGGAAAGGAGTACTTCATAAGTATCTTTTTGCTCACATTCAGGACAAAGGAAGCAACACATTCTATGACCGTGCAACCTGCAAGTAGGAAGGAAATCATAAATCTTCTGGCGTCATGTCTTGTAGCTTCTGTTTCTTGTTGGACTCTGCTGTCGTGCTCAGTTTTGTCTTCTTTCATATTCTCCACAAAATCCACCAGTTGGTATAAGGTACGGCTGAGATCCTCCTTGCACTCTCTGGAAAAGGCAGCCCCCTTCTTCTGACTGGTGGGTGAACTAGCACCTTCCTACCCCCTCCCCTGAGAGCCAGGGTGACAGTCATTTCTTTGTCATCTTTCCTACATTCACCTGATCTCCTAGCCACATTTTGTTATTTTGAATACATTTGGGAACACTTGGGACAAAGCACACTATAAATAAAGAAACAAATACTGCTGACCTCTTTATAGCGTTCACATGCAGGAGGCTTTCATCAGCCTGAGCAAACCGGGTAAGTGGGTGGACTGAGACACCGTCTGCTTTGCGAGACTGAGAATCACAGACACATGCAGGGTGGGGAGGAGGTCTGTCTGCACTGCCGCCGGGCACATCCACGCCAGAGATAGCGGGCTTCACTTCCGTTTGCCCCCTTCGCAAGAAGAGCTCTGCTGGATCAGCCAAGAGACCCTTCCAGTCGGGCATTCTGCTCGCTCTGTGGCCAATCGGCTGCCTCTAGAAAGCCCACAAACAGGAAAGAGCATAACCGCCCCTGATCCCTTCAGCCCCTGATGCAAGGAGGCCTGCTGTCTTTGTTGGTGGAAGAAGGAGATATCCATCATGACTGGTAGCCACTGGTAGCCCCTTCCTCCCTGAATTTGCCAGAGGCCACTGTTGTCTGCTTTGATCAGCACTGACTTTGAAGCAGATCTCGCTCCCGACTCTGGGGGGAAAAAATTAAATGAAGATGTATTGTCGAAGGCTTTCACAGCCGGAATCACTGGGGTGCTGTGTGGTTTCCGGGCTGTATGGCCGTGTTCTAGCGGCATTCTCTCCTGACGTTTCGCCTGCAGATCCTCTGAAGATCCTCTGAAGATGCCAGCCACAGATGCAGGCAAAACGTCAGGGGAGAATGCTGCTAGAACACGGCCATACAGCCCAGAAACCACACAGCACCCCAATTAAATGAACGTTAGACTGGAGACCAGCATGCAAACACTTTCTTGCTCCACCTATTCTCTGTGGTATTTCATCTTTTGCCTGAGGAAGTTGGCCAGGAGCAACTCGGGACTCCTGACCTCTTCCCTCCCTCCCTTTCTGAGTTTCTGTTTGTGCCCCTGACTTGATTATAAGGCAAGAAAAAAAAATCTTCAGCACTCCCATTTTTATGCAGTGGAGTTCATACCTTGCCAACCACTTCCAGGTGTGCCAAAGTTATTACATGGAGCCTCATAGAAGCAGGGTTCTTTCACCTTCATTTTAGTGCTACTCTTTGTACAAACATGAAACTATTGGAAAGGGAAGCGAACTTTTCAGGATTGTGCAAGATCACCTGACTCCCGCGTCTGCAGTATTTAAACTGGAAACTGTACCCCGCCTTTGTCTCGACCTTCTAAGCCTAATTCCAGTAATTTAAAAGATGGAGGAAACCGGCCGATCCACTTTTTTTGTAACCCCCGGAAGGAAAGAATGAAACAAGTGCCAAAGTTTTGGCATTCAACACTGTAAATCTGCAAAAGAAGACCAGTCCAGACAGGTGTGGCACTTTCTGAGGGAATATCAGGAGTTTAAAGAGTTCAGGAGTCCCATAGGAAGAGAGAGAGAGAGAGACGCAAGGCCATTGCAACTGAAGTGTGTCACTGGCGTGCCTTTAGAGGAGTTGTGCTCAGCATTTCCCTGTTATCAACTAGTGTTAAAAAGCGTTAGAGGGGGGGTCAACTCTCAAACCCAATTTCAAACAAACAACCATCATCTCTGGCCGGTCACTTAAAATTCAATCGCTCTAATGCTAGTTGTGCACATGGATCAGGACACGAACCAGAGCTGGATTCCACAAATATAAACACCAAGAATGCTGGGGGGGGGGGGGTGACTCCTTGGAGACCCCCCTTCCAATCCCATTGGACCCTTCACTTTGCTCCACTGAGAATCCCTCTTGCTGTTTCTGATAGCGGAGCCAGAAGTAAATTCGTTCCACTTCTGGACTTTTGTTTGACTAAGGATTAAACTATGTTTTATTTTTGTGTCAATTAGGTAGAAAATAGGATTTATAATTTTCTCTGTATCTGTGACTGCATGGAACCTCCTTGGCTCAAGGCAGGAGTCCACCTCGGCCCCACCTGAGCCTGTCCTTTCACGTGTAAAGGTCCCTGATGGGCGCACACAAAAGAGGATCTCGGAGAAAGCGCCTCGCCCTGCCAAATCCCGTCAGCAGGCAGATAAGGGGCCATCGTCATCAAGCTCCATTTCCTGACCCTGAACACCTGAAGGACCCTTTGTGATTCTCCCGCCAGGGCATACGTCATCGCCTCGCCCTACTCCAGCGCGAAATCCAAGAAGGAGATACCCACCAAACTCTGATTGGTTCCTGTATGTTGGAGATGCATGATTGGTTGTTTTGAATTCTGTTAATGAATGGTGGTGGGCTGTCTTGGTCTCTCCCGGGCTCCCGACGGGAGAGAGTGTATTTAAGATGTTGTAAGGCTGCTAGGCAGCGGAGTGGCTGTGTGGAACGGAGGTGCTGACACTTAGGTCAGCATCTCAATAAACCTTCTTTTTATTATACTCGCTGTGTCGGGTCTTGCTTGGGTTCCTGGGCGCTGCCGAGAGCTGGGTACTTCGGAGTTTGTAAAAGTTACCAAGAGCAGCGCGGTAACATTTCTGAGAAAGGTGAATGGATAAATGATGCTACCCCTTTCACAAATGCCAAAGCCCTGGGGTAGAAGGCCATGATTGTGGGCTCTGCTTTGAAGGCACCCCCCCCCCAAAAAAAACCCCCAGCTTAGTTCCTCCAACTGCAGTAGGGTTCTCATGAAGGGGACTGAAGCCTGTGTGTAAATGAATGTTTCCATGCATTTGATGGAGTGTAAAGTGCCACCAGACTCCTTTGGGTTTCGTTCCCTTGCAAGGGAATTCAAGGCCCGATGCTGAAGGAGAGACTGGGCCCTGCCCTTATGTGCAGGCCGGAATGAAAGACTCCCTGGCTGCTTTGCACACCATAAAGCTACACAATGGGAGCTCCAAATCACAAACCCTTTAACACTTTTCACATCACCAAGTCCCTCAGCCTCTCCTCGGAGGGCTCGGTCTGCAGGCCCCGGATCGTCCTCTTTGCGCTCCTCTGCACCTGCTCTATGCTGTCCTCATCCTTTCTGGAGTGAGGCCTCCAGAACTTCACCCTTTACTCCAGGTGCAGCCTGACCCATGAGGTGTCCAGCAGGACGATGACATCTTGCAATGTGGACAGTGTGCCTCTGTTGATACATCCCAAGACTGCATTAGCCTTTTTTAATTTTCTGCTTCTCCTGCTTAGCTGACAGTCCACCTGTACTCCAAGACCTTGTTCACACACACTATTAGCCAGAAGTTCATCCCCCATCCAGTTGTTCTCTGTAGAGAACAACTGTCAACCCAGGAGAGCTCTAAGGCCTCTCAAGGGTTCTAGATCGGCAGCCAAAACCCACCCACTTCCCGCTTGTGGAAATTTTCTTTAACATGAAGACGTTTCAAATGAGCAACCAAAGGCCAGACCTTCTCATTTGCTTCCAGGTCCGTCTGTGGGGACAGGTTGTGTCTACCTTATGTAATATAACCAAATCAGCAATGTGTGAACTAGGATTTCATGGTGAGTTCCATTTGCTAAAGGGGATGGCAGCCGTTTTGTTTGTGCTCTGCTAATTTCTGAACTGTCTCTGGTCTTTAAACTGAAAATGGAAATTTTTCAGTATGGAAAGAAAAAGAGCTGAAGGCAAAAAGGGAATAATAATAATGTACCTTGGCCTGATTTTGTTTAGACCAATATTTTAAACTCTCTGGGCGCCCAGAGGCACACGAGAAGCCAGCCGGATGCGTTAAGAGCAGGCATGTTCCCATTCCATAGGACTGTGACACAAAATGACCTGATTGGCCCAGCTAGCTCTGTGGATGTCCAAGGAGAGAGGAGCACTTATGATTCTCGGACACTTAAGGCCCTTGAAGCTGTCTGAGAGTCTAGTTTTCTGCTGCAAGGATGTTTATTACCTGAAATATATGATTATTCCCTTCTAAATTCTGTCAGGAACTTTATTTTGCAGACAAGGAAGCCTCTTCGTTCTTTTATTGGCTGTGAGTTCAATGTTTGCTTCTCTCATAATGTTGTTTCCTCTGAGGCTTATTAGTCCGCCCACTGTTAAAAAGCTTAAATCCTGCCCGGTAAGGTTGTTTCCGCACGGTCAAAATACCCTGGGTTGAGCAAGAAAAATATCCCTGCACAGCCGAGATGTTTGCACGGTTCCTGGCCCTAAAGCAGGTTTGCCCTGCGATATTTCCCTCACCCCAGGGTATTCAAAAAGTGCCAGATTGGTGGTTCTTTTTTTAAAAAAACCCAGGTGAGCCTGCTAGAGCCTGCAACCCTGCGAGCACCAATCAGGAGCAGAAACAGTTAATTTTTCCCACCCAACTACCTGATCTCCCCACCAAACATTCATTCAAGCTGCCATTCAAAAACAACAGCCAATCAGAACTCAGGACACTGGGCATGCTTAAATATGGTTGCAGTTTGCAGCTGCCACTCAAAAACAGCGGTCAATCAGAAAGCGGGACACCAGGCATTGTCATATATGCTTGCAAAGTGAATACAGAAGTCCTAGGCTTGTGTGAAAGAAATTGGAGTATTTCCTCCCAGTTTACACTGGATTCATTCACAAAACGCACAGCCATGCAAATGGAAAAAACAGAATTAAACAGACCAGGATTATAGGGAACCAGTGGTATACAGGTATAACTCGCCGTGTGGAAAATACCTAAGAGACAGAAACATAGTCTTTGGGGGAAAGATCCAGAACACCACAGTTTCTGCACCCTTGGGACAACTGTAATCTGTGGTTCTATTCCCTAGATGGTTGTAGAAATACTGGAGGTGGATGTTGCTTCACCACCTGATTCCCTCACAGACAGATAACCTTTGTAGTAAAACGTGCCAGCCGTCAGGCCAAGTATGATGAAGTATAACTGTTAATGTGCGATCTGGGACTCCTCAGCATGGTACTCGTGGCTGCCCACCAAATGTTTTTAGAAAAATGGGTAGGACTAGGTGGGCTCTTGCTCTGGTCACTTGAGATCTGATTGGCTGTGCAGATACTGCTATTTCAGTGGCACCTGCCCCACAGGGTCAGTTTTATTCTCTGACTCTTATTTCCTGATGCATTGAAAAAAGTTACTGTTCTTCCCCCCACACTTGGCCTTCCTCTGTGTTTCTGTGTGTGGCTCCGCCTCCCATGGTGGCCATTTTGTGCCTGGCACTGCCTCCTACAGCAGCCATTTTGTGGTTGCTCCCACCACCTTGTGTCAGAACCCAAAGAAGGTGGGGGACCCCTGATATAATTTTACACCCAGATGAGGGAGCAGCATTGGTGTAGTGGTTAAGAGCAGGTGCATTCTAATCTGGAGGAACTGGGTTTGATTCCCCGCTCTGCCACTTGAGCTGTGGAGGCTTATCTGGGGAACTCAGATTAGCCTGTGAACTCCCACACTCGCCAGCTGGGTGACCTTGGGCTAGTCACAGCTTTCCGGAGCTCTCTCAGCCCCACCCACCTCACAGGGTAATTGTAGTGAGGGGGGAAGGGCAAGGAGATTGCAAGCCCCTTTGAGTCTCCTACAGGAGAGAAAGGGGGGATATGAACCCAAACTCCTCCTCCTCCTCCTCCCCCTCCCCCCCTCCATAAATAAATTAAAATGCTCCAATGTGGCTGGGAATTGAGCTCTCACATCTGCTCCTGCCTTTTAAATAATTGGCCAAACTCTCCTGACTTCCAGCCAGGGACATAGGTATAGATTTTTTAATGGGGAGTTTCAGGGGCGGGGCCACACCCCCACACCTCTCCAAGCCCCGCCCCTGGCCTAGCGCTTATAAAAGCAGCTCTCTGGGGCCGGGACAGCAGACTCCGCTGCCCTGCCCTCCCCCACCCCCCCACCAGCTGAGCTCCCAGCCAGCAGTTCCTTCTGCCCTCCTTTGTGGGCAGAGGCTTAGAGGGAAAATGGAGCCAGGTGCATAATCTGAGTTTTGTGCCCCCCCCACCCGCCCATGGGCGGCTACTGTGATGCTGGAATCCACCCCCAAACAGCATCACTTTCAATGATGTTTACACTAGAGAGCCCAAATTCTCCTTTTAAATCCACCTTAAAGGGAGAATCTGAGGTCCCCAGTTAAAACAGTATTGAAAGTGATGCTGTTTTGGGGTGGATTCTCCCCCACCCTGAAACAGCATCATTTTCACAGGGTGTTTGTTGTGAGGGGGGAAGGGCAAGGAGATTGTAAGCCCCTTTGAGTCTCCTACAGGAGAGAAAGGGGGGTTATAAATCCAAACTCTTCTTCTTCTAAACTGGAGACCTCAGATTCTCCCTTTAAATCCATGCAGAAGGGGGTGGATTTAAAAGGAGAATTTGGGAAAATTTGGGGGGTGCCTGCTGTCAGGGGTGCAATTGTTAAGCTAGTAGCACCAAACTTTCAGGGAATCTTTAGGAGACTCTTCTAATGATACCATCCAGGTTTTGTGAAGTTTGGTTCAGGGGGTCCAAGGTTATGGACCCTCAAATGTGTAGCCCCCATCTCCTATTAGCTCCCATTGGAAACAATGGAGGATGGGTGCACCCCCTTTGGGAGTCCATAACTTTGAACCCCCTGGACTAAACTTCATAAAACCTGGGTGGTACCAGTAAGAGACTCTCCTGACAATACCTCCCAGGTTTGGTGAAGTTTGGTTCCGGGAGTCCAAGGTTATGGACCCTCAAAGGTGTAGCCCCCATCTCCTATTAGCTCCCTTTGGAAACAATGGGGGATAGGGGCACCCCCTTTGGGAGTCCATAGCTTTGAACCACCTGTACCAAACTTCGCAAAAACTGGGTAGTATCAGTAAGATACTCTCCTGAGGATACCTCCCAGGTTTGGTGAAGTTTGGTTCAGGGGATCCAAAGTTATGGACCCTCAAAAGTGTAGACCCCATCTTGTATTAGCTCCCATTGGAAACAATGGAGGATGGGGGCACCCCCTTTGGGAGTTCATAACTTTGGACCCCCTGAACCAAACCTCACCCAACCTGGGTAGTTTCATAAGGAGAGTCTCCCAAACAATTCCTGAAAATTTGGTGCTGCTAGCCTAAACAATGCGCCCCCTGCAGGCCAAAAACAAAAAACCCTAAACATGTGTTAAAACCCACAAACGGGGGGGCGGAGCTTCGGACATGAATGGGGGGGGTTGAACCCGAGAAAAAAAAAACCCCTTACCACGTCCTTGCGTCCACCAATAGCATTGGCTCATTTATTGATTGGTAAGGCATTTTTTTTTTTAAAAAAAGTTGATCCCACTAATATAGTGCTTGAAATAATAACAGAGGTGGCTACAAACAGTGCAGACGGCCCCTCCTGCTGCTCCTGGGCCCTCTGCTCCTTCTCCGGGCACCTTCTGTTCTGCTGGAGCTGGATTTTGCCCTTTTTCCCCTACTGGGCCCAGCAAGCCTTCTCACCTGTCAGCAAAGCTCTTTCAACTGAGCAAAGGGATTGGAGTTGATTGATGGGAGCCACTCCTTTCTCCTCCAGGGGCTGAGCAGGCAAGCCTCATCTGCCTTTGCAGCCGCTGGGAAACCTGGGCAGGAACGCGGAGTCCTCATTTCCCAGGGTCTCTGCTCAAAAAGAATATAGCTGGGAGGCCAGGCAGCCACTCGGCCAAAGCGGCTCCAAAACAATGGCCCATCTCTGCGACTTAATAGTTTTGCTGCGATGCAAAACTGCAACCCTTTTCCTCCCTGCAAACTTTCTGCTAAAACCGAGCATTTTTGTCTTCCATTTGCCACTCTTGGGATCCCACTTGAGTCAGGCATTGCGGAAGAAATGGTCACCGGGCCAAATATATAAATCCGCCTTGGATTGGGCCATTTTGATCCACTTTGACTGGCAACAGCTCTCTGGAGCCGAACTCTTCCCAACTGGATTTTTGTTTATTTCTGAAGCACTTTCAACCCCCTGGCATAGCTTGATATTCTTATGTCCTTGACTGAAAGGCCCTCTAAGATGAGAGTCTTGAGGAGGTGGAGGGAAGGGCTGAGGCAGACCAATGCCCAGCCTGTTATCTGTGGGCCCACGCGGCCCAGCGCTGCCGCAAGCATTTACTTGGATATGCCCACAAAACAAGACTTTCCTCTACAATAGAGGTCTGCAACCTGCGGCTCTCCAGATGTTCACGGACTATGGGGGGGGGTGGGGGGGGGGGGGGGTGGGGGGGGGGGGGGGTGGGGGGGGGGGGGGGTGGGGGGGGGGGGGGGTGGGGGGGGGGGGGGGTGGGGGGGGGGGGGGGTGGGGGGGGGGGGGGGTGGGGGGGGGGGGGGGTGGGGGGGGGGGGGGGTGGGGGGGGGGGGGGGTGGGGGGGGGGGGGGGTGGGGGGGGGGGGGGGTGGGGGGGGGGGGGGGTGGGGGGGGGGGGGGGTGGGGGGGGGGGGGGGTGGGGGGGGGGGGGGGTGGGGGGGGGGGGGGGTGGGGGGGGGGGGGGGTGGGGGGGGGGGGGGGTGGGGGGGGGGGGGGGTGGGGGGGGGGGGGGGTGGGGGGGGGGGGGGGTGGGGGGGGGGGGGGGTGGGGGGGGGGGGGGGTGGGGGGGGGGGGGGGTGGGGGGGGGGGGGGGTGGGGGGGGGGGGGGGTGGGGGGGGGGGGGGGTGGGGGGGGGGGGGGGTGGGGGGGGGGGGGGGTGGGGGGGGGGGGGGGTGGGGGGGGGGGGGGGTGGGGGGGGGGGGGGGTGGGGGGGGGGGGGGGTGGGGGGGGGGGGGGGTGGGGGGGGGGGGGGGTGGGGGGGGGGGGGGGTGGGGGGGGGGGGGGGTGGGGGGGGGGGGGGGTGGGGGGGGGGGGGGGTGGGGGGGGGGGGGGGTGGGGGGGGGGGGGGGTGGGGGGGGGGGGGGGTGGGGGGGGGGGGGGGTGGGGGGGGGGGGGGGTGGGGGGGGGGGGGGGTGGGGGGGGGGGGGGGTGGGGGGGGGGGGGGGTGGGGGGGGGGGGGGGTGGGGGGGGGGGGGGGTGGGGGGGGGGGGGGGTGGGGGGGGGGGGGGGTGGGGGGGGGGGGGGGTGGGGGGGGGGGGGGGTGGGGGGGGGGGGGGGTGGGGGGGGGGGGGGGTGGGGGGGGGGGGGGGTGGGGGGGGGGGGGGGTGGGGGGGGGGGGGGGTGGGGGGGGGGGGGGGTGGGGGGGGGGGGGGGTGGGGGGGGGGGGGGGTGGGGGGGGGGGGGGGTGGGGGGGGGGGGGGGTGGGGGGGGGGGGGGGTGGGGGGGGGGGGGGGTGGGGGGGGGGGGGGGTGGGGGGGGGGGGGGGTGGGGGGGGGGGGGGGTGGGGGGGGGGGGGGGTGGGGGGGGGGGGGGGTGGGGGGGGGGGGGGGTGGGGGGGGGGGGGGGTGGGGGGGGGGGGGGGTGGGGGGGGGGGGGGGTGGGGGGGGGGGGGGGTGGGGGGGGGGGGGGGTGGGGGGGGGGGGGGGTGGGGGGGGGGGGGGGTGGGGGGGGGGGGGGGTGGGGGGGGGGGGGGGTGGGGGGGGGGGGGGGTGGGGGGGGGGGGGGGTGGGGGGGGGGGGGGGTGGGGGGGGGGGGGGGTGGGGGGGGGGGGGGGTGGGGGGGGGGGGGGGTGGGGGGGGGGGGGGGTGGGGGGGGGGGGGGGTGGGGGGGGGGGGGGGTGGGGGGGGGGGGGGGTGGGGGGGGGGGGGGGTGGGGGGGGGGGGGGGTGGGGGGGGGGGGGGGTGGGGGGGGGGGGGGGTGGGGGGGGGGGGGGGTGGGGGGGGGGGGGGGTGGGGGGGGGGGGGGGTGGGGGGGGGGGGGGGTGGGGGGGGGGGGGGGTGGGGGGGGGGGGGGGTGGGGGGGGGGGGGGGTGGGGGGGGGGGGGGGTGGGGGGGGGGGGGGGTGGGGGGGGGGGGGGGTGGGGGGGGGGGGGGGTGGGGGGGGGGGGGGGTGGGGGGGGGGGGGGGTGGGGGGGGGGGGGGGTGGGGGGGGGGGGGGGTGGGGGGGGGGGGGGGTGGGGGGGGGGGGGGGTGGGGGGGGGGGGGGGTGGGGGGGGGGGGGGGTGGGGGGGGGGGGGGGTGGGGGGGGGGGGGGGTGGGGGGGGGGGGGGGTGGGGGGGGGGGGGGGTGGGGGGGGGGGGGGGTGGGGGGGGGGGGGGGTGGGGGGGGGGGGGGGTGGGGGGGGGGGGGGGTGGGGGGGGGGGGGGGTGGGGGGGGGGGGGGGTGGGGGGGGGGGGGGGTGGGGGGGGGGGGGGGTGGGGGGGGGGGGGGGTGGGGGGGGGGGGGGGTGGGGGGGGGGGGGGGTGGGGGGGGGGGGGGGTGGGGGGGGGGGGGGGTGGGGGGGGGGGGGGGTGGGGGGGGGGGGGGGTGGGGGGGGGGGGGGGTGGGGGGGGGGGGGGGTGGGGGGGGGGGGGGGTGGGGGGGGGGGGGGGTGGGGGGGGGGGGGGGTGGGGGGGGGGGGGGGTGGGGGGGGGGGGGGGTGGGGGGGGGGGGGGGTGGGGGGGGGGGGGGGTGGGGGGGGGGGGGGGTGGGGGGGGGGGGGGGTGGGGGGGGGGGGGGGTGGGGGGGGGGGGGGGTGGGGGGGGGGGGGGGTGGGGGGGGGGGGGGGTGGGGGGGGGGGGGGGTGGGGGGGGGGGGGGGTGGGGGGGGGGGGGGGTGGGGGGGGGGGGGGGTGGGGGGGGGGGGGGGTGGGGGGGGGGGGGGGTGGGGGGGGGGGGGGGTGGGGGGGGGGGGGGGTGGGGGGGGGGGGGGGTGGGGGGGGGGGGGGGTGGGGGGGGGGGGGGGTGGGGGGGGGGGGGGGTGGGGGGGGGGGGGGGTGGGGGGGGGGGGGGGTGGGGGGGGGGGGGGGTGGGGGGGGGGGGGGGTGGGGGGGGGGGGGGGTGGGGGGGGGGGGGGGTGGGGGGGGGGGGGGGTGGGGGGGGGGGGGGGTGGGGGGGGGGGGGGGTGGGGGGGGGGGGGGGTGGGGGGGGGGGGGGGTGGGGGGGGGGGGGGGTGGGGGGGGGGGGGGGTGGGGGGGGGGGGGGGTGGGGGGGGGGGGGGGTGGGGGGGGGGGGGGGTGGGGGGGGGGGGGGGTGGGGGGGGGGGGGGGTGGGGGGGGGGGGGGGTGGGGGGGGGGGGGGGTGGGGGGGGGGGGGGGTGGGGGGGGGGGGGGGTGGGGGGGGGGGGGGGTGGGGGGGGGGGGGGGTGGGGGGGGGGGGGGGTGGGGGGGGGGGGGGGTGGGGGGGGGGGGGGGTGGGGGGGGGGGGGGGTGGGGGGGGGGGGGGGTGGGGGGGGGGGGGGGTGGGGGGGGGGGGGGGTGGGGGGGGGGGGGGGTGGGGGGGGGGGGGGGTGGGGGGGGGGGGGGGTGGGGGGGGGGGGGGGTGGGGGGGGGGGGGGGTGGGGGGGGGGGGGGGTGGGGGGGGGGGGGGGTGGGGGGGGGGGGGGGTGGGGGGGGGGGGGGGTGGGGGGGGGGGGGGGTGGGGGGGGGGGGGGGTGGGGGGGGGGGGGGGTGGGGGGGGGGGGGGGTGGGGGGGGGGGGGGGTGGGGGGGGGGGGGGGTGGGGGGGGGGGGGGGTGGGGGGGGGGGGGGGTGGGGGGGGGGGGGGGTGGGGGGGGGGGGGGGTGGGGGGGGGGGGGGGTGGGGGGGGGGGGGGGTGGGGGGGGGGGGGGGTGGGGGGGGGGGGGGGTGGGGGGGGGGGGGGGTGGGGGGGGGGGGGGGTGGGGGGGGGGGGGGGTGGGGGGGGGGGGGGGTGGGGGGGGGGGGGGGTGGGGGGGGGGGGGGGTGGGGGGGGGGGGGGGTGGGGGGGGGGGGGGGTGGGGGGGGGGGGGGGTGGGGGGGGGGGGGGGTGGGGGGGGGGGGGGGTGGGGGGGGGGGGGGGTGGGGGGGGGGGGGGGTGGGGGGGGGGGGGGGTGGGGGGGGGGGGGGGTGGGGGGGGGGGGGGGTGGGGGGGGGGGGGGGTGGGGGGGGGGGGGGGTGGGGGGGGGGGGGGGTGGGGGGGGGGGGGGGTGGGGGGGGGGGGGGGTGGGGGGGGGGGGGGGTGGGGGGGGGGGGGGGTGGGGGGGGGGGGGGGTGGGGGGGGGGGGGGGTGGGGGGGGGGGGGGGTGGGGGGGGGGGGGGGTGGGGGGGGGGGGGGGTGGGGGGGGGGGGGGGTGGGGGGGGGGGGGGGTGGGGGGGGGGGGGGGTGGGGGGGGGGGGGGGTGGGGGGGGGGGGGGGTGGGGGGGGGGGGGGGTGGGGGGGGGGGGGGGTGGGGGGGGGGGGGGGTGGGGGGGGGGGGGGGTGGGGGGGGGGGGGGGTGGGGGGGGGGGGGGGTGGGGGGGGGGGGGGGTGGGGGGGGGGGGGGGTGGGGGGGGGGGGGGGTGGGGGGGGGGGGGGGTGGGGGGGGGGGGGGGTGGGGGGGGGGGGGGGTGGGGGGGGGGGGGGGTGGGGGGGGGGGGGGGTGGGGGGGGGGGGGGGTGGGGGGGGGGGGGGGTGGGGGGGGGGGGGGGTGGGGGGGGGGGGGGGTGGGGGGGGGGGGGGGTGGGGGGGGGGGGGGGTGGGGGGGGGGGGGGGTGGGGGGGGGGGGGGGTGGGGGGGGGGGGGGGTGGGGGGGGGGGGGGGTGGGGGGGGGGGGGGGTGGGGGGGGGGGGGGGTGGGGGGGGGGGGGGGTGGGGGGGGGGGGGGGTGGGGGGGGGGGGGGGTGGGGGGGGGGGGGGGTGGGGGGGGGGGGGGGTGGGGGGGGGGGGGGGTGGGGGGGGGGGGGGGTGGGGGGGGGGGGGGGTGGGGGGGGGGGGGGGTGGGGGGGGGGGGGGGTGGGGGGGGGGGGGGGTGGGGGGGGGGGGGGGTGGGGGGGGGGGGGGGTGGGGGGGGGGGGGGGTGGGGGGGGGGGGGGGTGGGGGGGGGGGGGGGTGGGGGGGGGGGGGGGTGGGGGGGGGGGGGGGTGGGGGGGGGGGGGGGTGGGGGGGGGGGGGGGTGGGGGGGGGGGGGGGTGGGGGGGGGGGGGGGTGGGGGGGGGGGGGGGTGGGGGGGGGGGGGGGTGGGGGGGGGGGGGGGTGGGGGGGGGGGGGGGTGGGGGGGGGGGGGGGTGGGGGGGGGGGGGGGTGGGGGGGGGGGGGGGTGGGGGGGGGGGGGGGTGGGGGGGGGGGGGGGTGGGGGGGGGGGGGGGTGGGGGGGGGGGGGGGTGGGGGGGGGGGGGGGTGGGGGGGGGGGGGGGTGGGGGGGGGGGGGGGTGGGGGGGGGGGGGGGTGGGGGGGGGGGGGGGTGGGGGGGGGGGGGGGTGGGGGGGGGGGGGGGTGGGGGGGGGGGGGGGTGGGGGGGGGGGGGGGTGGGGGGGGGGGGGGGTGGGGGGGGGGGGGGGTGGGGGGGGGGGGGGGTGGGGGGGGGGGGGGGTGGGGGGGGGGGGGGGTGGGGGGGGGGGGGGGTGGGGGGGGGGGGGGGTGGGGGGGGGGGGGGGTGGGGGGGGGGGGGGGTGGGGGGGGGGGGGGGTGGGGGGGGGGGGGGGTGGGGGGGGGGGGGGGTGGGGGGGGGGGGGGGTGGGGGGGGGGGGGGGTGGGGGGGGGGGGGGGTGGGGGGGGGGGGGGGTGGGGGGGGGGGGGGGTGGGGGGGGGGGGGGGTGGGGGGGGGGGGGGGTGGGGGGGGGGGGGGGTGGGGGGGGGGGGGGGTGGGGGGGGGGGGGGGTGGGGGGGGGGGGGGGTGGGGGGGGGGGGGGGTGGGGGGGGGGGGGGGTGGGGGGGGGGGGGGGTGGGGGGGGGGGGGGGTGGGGGGGGGGGGGGGTGGGGGGGGGGGGGGGTGGGGGGGGGGGGGGGTGGGGGGGGGGGGGGGTGGGGGGGGGGGGGGGTGGGGGGGGGGGGGGGTGGGGGGGGGGGGGGGTGGGGGGGGGGGGGGGTGGGGGGGGGGGGGGGTGGGGGGGGGGGGGGGTGGGGGGGGGGGGGGGTGGGGGGGGGGGGGGGTGGGGGGGGGGGGGGGTGGGGGGGGGGGGGGGTGGGGGGGGGGGGGGGTGGGGGGGGGGGGGGGTGGGGGGGGGGGGGGGTGGGGGGGGGGGGGGGTGGGGGGGGGGGGGGGTGGGGGGGGGGGGGGGTGGGGGGGGGGGGGGGTGGGGGGGGGGGGGGGTGGGGGGGGGGGGGGGTGGGGGGGGGGGGGGGTGGGGGGGGGGGGGGGTGGGGGGGGGGGGGGGTGGGGGGGGGGGGGGGTGGGGGGGGGGGGGGGTGGGGGGGGGGGGGGGTGGGGGGGGGGGGGGGTGGGGGGGGGGGGGGGTGGGGGGGGGGGGGGGTGGGGGGGGGGGGGGGTGGGGGGGGGGGGGGGTGGGGGGGGGGGGGGGTGGGGGGGGGGGGGGGTGGGGGGGGGGGGGGGTGGGGGGGGGGGGGGGTGGGGGGGGGGGGGGGTGGGGGGGGGGGGGGGTGGGGGGGGGGGGGGGTGGGGGGGGGGGGGGGTGGGGGGGGGGGGGGGTGGGGGGGGGGGGGGGTGGGGGGGGGGGGGGGTGGGGGGGGGGGGGGGTGGGGGGGGGGGGGGGTGGGGGGGGGGGGGGGTGGGGGGGGGGGGGGGTGGGGGGGGGGGGGGGTGGGGGGGGGGGGGGGTGGGGGGGGGGGGGGGTGGGGGGGGGGGGGGGTGGGGGGGGGGGGGGGTGGGGGGGGGGGGGGGTGGGGGGGGGGGGGGGTGGGGGGGGGGGGGGGTGGGGGGGGGGGGGGGTGGGGGGGGGGGGGGGTGGGGGGGGGGGGGGGTGGGGGGGGGGGGGGGTGGGGGGGGGGGGGGGTGGGGGGGGGGGGGGGTGGGGGGGGGGGGGGGTGGGGGGGGGGGGGGGTGGGGGGGGGGGGGGGTGGGGGGGGGGGGGGGTGGGGGGGGGGGGGGGTGGGGGGGGGGGGGGGTGGGGGGGGGGGGGGGTGGGGGGGGGGGGGGGTGGGGGGGGGGGGGGGTGGGGGGGGGGGGGGGTGGGGGGGGGGGGGGGTGGGGGGGGGGGGGGGTGGGGGGGGGGGGGGGTGGGGGGGGGGGGGGGTGGGGGGGGGGGGGGGTGGGGGGGGGGGGGGGTGGGGGGGGGGGGGGGTGGGGGGGGGGGGGGGTGGGGGGGGGGGGGGGTGGGGGGGGGGGGGGGTGGGGGGGGGGGGGGGTGGGGGGGGGGGGGGGTGGGGGGGGGGGGGGGTGGGGGGGGGGGGGGGTGGGGGGGGGGGGGGGTGGGGGGGGGGGGGGGTGGGGGGGGGGGGGGGTGGGGGGGGGGGGGGGTGGGGGGGGGGGGGGGTGGGGGGGGGGGGGGGTGGGGGGGGGGGGGGGTGGGGGGGGGGGGGGGTGGGGGGGGGGGGGGGTGGGGGGGGGGGGGGGTGGGGGGGGGGGGGGGTGGGGGGGGGGGGGGGTGGGGGGGGGGGGGGGTGGGGGGGGGGGGGGGTGGGGGGGGGGGGGGGTGGGGGGGGGGGGGGGTGGGGGGGGGGGGGGGTGGGGGGGGGGGGGGGTGGGGGGGGGGGGGGGTGGGGGGGGGGGGGGGTGGGGGGGGGGGGGGGTGGGGGGGGGGGGGGGTGGGGGGGGGGGGGGGTGGGGGGGGGGGGGGGTGGGGGGGGGGGGGGGTGGGGGGGGGGGGGGGTGGGGGGGGGGGGGGGTGGGGGGGGGGGGGGGTGGGGGGGGGGGGGGGTGGGGGGGGGGGGGGGTGGGGGGGGGGGGGGGTGGGGGGGGGGGGGGGTGGGGGGGGGGGGGGGTGGGGGGGGGGGGGGGTGGGGGGGGGGGGGGGTGGGGGGGGGGGGGGGTGGGGGGGGGGGGGGGTGGGGGGGGGGGGGGGTGGGGGGGGGGGGGGGTGGGGGGGGGGGGGGGTGGGGGGGGGGGGGGGTGGGGGGGGGGGGGGGTGGGGGGGGGGGGGGGTGGGGGGGGGGGGGGGTGGGGGGGGGGGGGGGTGGGGGGGGGGGGGGGTGGGGGGGGGGGGGGGTGGGGGGGGGGGGGGGTGGGGGGGGGGGGGGGTGGGGGGGGGGGGGGGTGGGGGGGGGGGGGGGTGGGGGGGGGGGGGGGTGGGGGGGGGGGGGGGTGGGGGGGGGGGGGGGTGGGGGGGGGGGGGGGTGGGGGGGGGGGGGGGTGGGGGGGGGGGGGGGTGGGGGGGGGGGGGGGTGGGGGGGGGGGGGGGTGGGGGGGGGGGGGGGTGGGGGGGGGGGGGGGTGGGGGGGGGGGGGGGTGGGGGGGGGGGGGGGTGGGGGGGGGGGGGGGTGGGGGGGGGGGGGGGTGGGGGGGGGGGGGGGTGGGGGGGGGGGGGGGTGGGGGGGGGGGGGGGTGGGGGGGGGGGGGGGTGGGGGGGGGGGGGGGTGGGGGGGGGGGGGGGTGGGGGGGGGGGGGGGTGGGGGGGGGGGGGGGTGGGGGGGGGGGGGGGTGGGGGGGGGGGGGGGTGGGGGGGGGGGGGGGTGGGGGGGGGGGGGGGTGGGGGGGGGGGGGGGTGGGGGGGGGGGGGGGTGGGGGGGGGGGGGGGTGGGGGGGGGGGGGGGTGGGGGGGGGGGGGGGTGGGGGGGGGGGGGGGTGGGGGGGGGGGGGGGTGGGGGGGGGGGGGGGTGGGGGGGGGGGGGGGTGGGGGGGGGGGGGGGTGGGGGGGGGGGGGGGTGGGGGGGGGGGGGGGTGGGGGGGGGGGGGGGTGGGGGGGGGGGGGGGTGGGGGGGGGGGGGGGTGGGGGGGGGGGGGGGTGGGGGGGGGGGGGGGTGGGGGGGGGGGGGGGTGGGGGGGGGGGGGGGTGGGGGGGGGGGGGGGTGGGGGGGGGGGGGGGTGGGGGGGGGGGGGGGTGGGGGGGGGGGGGGGTGGGGGGGGGGGGGGGTGGGGGGGGGGGGGGGTGGGGGGGGGGGGGGGTGGGGGGGGGGGGGGGTGGGGGGGGGGGGGGGTGGGGGGGGGGGGGGGTGGGGGGGGGGGGGGGTGGGGGGGGGGGGGGGTGGGGGGGGGGGGGGGTGGGGGGGGGGGGGGGTGGGGGGGGGGGGGGGTGGGGGGGGGGGGGGGTGGGGGGGGGGGGGGGTGGGGGGGGGGGGGGGTGGGGGGGGGGGGGGGTGGGGGGGGGGGGGGGTGGGGGGGGGGGGGGGTGGGGGGGGGGGGGGGTGGGGGGGGGGGGGGGTGGGGGGGGGGGGGGGTGGGGGGGGGGGGGGGTGGGGGGGGGGGGGGGTGGGGGGGGGGGGGGGTGGGGGGGGGGGGGGGTGGGGGGGGGGGGGGGTGGGGGGGGGGGGGGGTGGGGGGGGGGGGGGGTGGGGGGGGGGGGGGGTGGGGGGGGGGGGGGGTGGGGGGGGGGGGGGGTGGGGGGGGGGGGGGGTGGGGGGGGGGGGGGGTGGGGGGGGGGGGGGGTGGGGGGGGGGGGGGGTGGGGGGGGGGGGGGGTGGGGGGGGGGGGGGGTGGGGGGGGGGGGGGGTGGGGGGGGGGGGGGGTGGGGGGGGGGGGGGGTGGGGGGGGGGGGGGGTGGGGGGGGGGGGGGGTGGGGGGGGGGGGGGGTGGGGGGGGGGGGGGGTGGGGGGGGGGGGGGGTGGGGGGGGGGGGGGGTGGGGGGGGGGGGGGGTGGGGGGGGGGGGGGGTGGGGGGGGGGGGGGGTGGGGGGGGGGGGGGGTGGGGGGGGGGGGGGGTGGGGGGGGGGGGGGGTGGGGGGGGGGGGGGGTGGGGGGGGGGGGGGGTGGGGGGGGGGGGGGGTGGGGGGGGGGGGGGGTGGGGGGGGGGGGGGGTGGGGGGGGGGGGGGGTGGGGGGGGGGGGGGGTGGGGGGGGGGGGGGGTGGGGGGGGGGGGGGGTGGGGGGGGGGGGGGGTGGGGGGGGGGGGGGGTGGGGGGGGGGGGGGGTGGGGGGGGGGGGGGGTGGGGGGGGGGGGGGGTGGGGGGGGGGGGGGGTGGGGGGGGGGGGGGGTGGGGGGGGGGGGGGGTGGGGGGGGGGGGGGGTGGGGGGGGGGGGGGGTGGGGGGGGGGGGGGGTGGGGGGGGGGGGGGGTGGGGGGGGGGGGGGGTGGGGGGGGGGGGGGGTGGGGGGGGGGGGGGGTGGGGGGGGGGGGGGGTGGGGGGGGGGGGGGGTGGGGGGGGGGGGGGGTGGGGGGGGGGGGGGGTGGGGGGGGGGGGGGGTGGGGGGGGGGGGGGGTGGGGGGGGGGGGGGGTGGGGGGGGGGGGGGGTGGGGGGGGGGGGGGGTGGGGGGGGGGGGGGGTGGGGGGGGGGGGGGGTGGGGGGGGGGGGGGGTGGGGGGGGGGGGGGGTGGGGGGGGGGGGGGGTGGGGGGGGGGGGGGGTGGGGGGGGGGGGGGGTGGGGGGGGGGGGGGGTGGGGGGGGGGGGGGGTGGGGGGGGGGGGGGGTGGGGGGGGGGGGGGGTGGGGGGGGGGGGGGGTGGGGGGGGGGGGGGGTGGGGGGGGGGGGGGGTGGGGGGGGGGGGGGGTGGGGGGGGGGGGGGGTGGGGGGGGGGGGGGGTGGGGGGGGGGGGGGGTGGGGGGGGGGGGGGGTGGGGGGGGGGGGGGGTGGGGGGGGGGGGGGGTGGGGGGGGGGGGGGGTGGGGGGGGGGGGGGGTGGGGGGGGGGGGGGGTGGGGGGGGGGGGGGGTGGGGGGGGGGGGGGGTGGGGGGGGGGGGGGGTGGGGGGGGGGGGGGGTGGGGGGGGGGGGGGGTGGGGGGGGGGGGGGGTGGGGGGGGGGGGGGGTGGGGGGGGGGGGGGGTGGGGGGGGGGGGGGGTGGGGGGGGGGGGGGGTGGGGGGGGGGGGGGGTGGGGGGGGGGGGGGGTGGGGGGGGGGGGGGGTGGGGGGGGGGGGGGGTGGGGGGGGGGGGGGGTGGGGGGGGGGGGGGGTGGGGGGGGGGGGGGGTGGGGGGGGGGGGGGGTGGGGGGGGGGGGGGGTGGGGGGGGGGGGGGGTGGGGGGGGGGGGGGGTGGGGGGGGGGGGGGGTGGGGGGGGGGGGGGGTGGGGGGGGGGGGGGGTGGGGGGGGGGGGGGGTGGGGGGGGGGGGGGGTGGGGGGGGGGGGGGGTGGGGGGGGGGGGGGGTGGGGGGGGGGGGGGGTGGGGGGGGGGGGGGGTGGGGGGGGGGGGGGGTGGGGGGGGGGGGGGGTGGGGGGGGGGGGGGGTGGGGGGGGGGGGGGGTGGGGGGGGGGGGGGGTGGGGGGGGGGGGGGGTGGGGGGGGGGGGGGGTGGGGGGGGGGGGGGGTGGGGGGGGGGGGGGGTGGGGGGGGGGGGGGGTGGGGGGGGGGGGGGGTGGGGGGGGGGGGGGGTGGGGGGGGGGGGGGGTGGGGGGGGGGGGGGGTGGGGGGGGGGGGGGGTGGGGGGGGGGGGGGGTGGGGGGGGGGGGGGGTGGGGGGGGGGGGGGGTGGGGGGGGGGGGGGGTGGGGGGGGGGGGGGGTGGGGGGGGGGGGGGGTGGGGGGGGGGGGGGGTGGGGGGGGGGGGGGGTGGGGGGGGGGGGGGGTGGGGGGGGGGGGGGGTGGGGGGGGGGGGGGGTGGGGGGGGGGGGGGGTGGGGGGGGGGGGGGGTGGGGGGGGGGGGGGGTGGGGGGGGGGGGGGGTGGGGGGGGGGGGGGGTGGGGGGGGGGGGGGGTGGGGGGGGGGGGGGGTGGGGGGGGGGGGGGGTGGGGGGGGGGGGGGGTGGGGGGGGGGGGGGGTGGGGGGGGGGGGGGGTGGGGGGGGGGGGGGGTGGGGGGGGGGGGGGGTGGGGGGGGGGGGGGGTGGGGGGGGGGGGGGGTGGGGGGGGGGGGGGGTGGGGGGGGGGGGGGGTGGGGGGGGGGGGGGGTGGGGGGGGGGGGGGGTGGGGGGGGGGGGGGGTGGGGGGGGGGGGGGGTGGGGGGGGGGGGGGGTGGGGGGGGGGGGGGGTGGGGGGGGGGGGGGGTGGGGGGGGGGGGGGGTGGGGGGGGGGGGGGGTGGGGGGGGGGGGGGGTGGGGGGGGGGGGGGGTGGGGGGGGGGGGGGGTGGGGGGGGGGGGGGGTGGGGGGGGGGGGGGGTGGGGGGGGGGGGGGGTGGGGGGGGGGGGGGGTGGGGGGGGGGGGGGGTGGGGGGGGGGGGGGGTGGGGGGGGGGGGGGGTGGGGGGGGGGGGGGGTGGGGGGGGGGGGGGGTGGGGGGGGGGGGGGGTGGGGGGGGGGGGGGGTGGGGGGGGGGGGGGGTGGGGGGGGGGGGGGGTGGGGGGGGGGGGGGGTGGGGGGGGGGGGGGGTGGGGGGGGGGGGGGGTGGGGGGGGGGGGGGGTGGGGGGGGGGGGGGGTGGGGGGGGGGGGGGGTGGGGGGGGGGGGGGGTGGGGGGGGGGGGGGGTGGGGGGGGGGGGGGGTGGGGGGGGGGGGGGGTGGGGGGGGGGGGGGGTGGGGGGGGGGGGGGGTGGGGGGGGGGGGGGGTGGGGGGGGGGGGGGGTGGGGGGGGGGGGGGGTGGGGGGGGGGGGGGGTGGGGGGGGGGGGGGGTGGGGGGGGGGGGGGGTGGGGGGGGGGGGGGGTGGGGGGGGGGGGGGGTGGGGGGGGGGGGGGGTGGGGGGGGGGGGGGGTGGGGGGGGGGGGGGGTGGGGGGGGGGGGGGGTGGGGGGGGGGGGGGGTGGGGGGGGGGGGGGGTGGGGGGGGGGGGGGGTGGGGGGGGGGGGGGGTGGGGGGGGGGGGGGGTGGGGGGGGGGGGGGGTGGGGGGGGGGGGGGGTGGGGGGGGGGGGGGGTGGGGGGGGGGGGGGGTGGGGGGGGGGGGGGGTGGGGGGGGGGGGGGGTGGGGGGGGGGGGGGGTGGGGGGGGGGGGGGGTGGGGGGGGGGGGGGGTGGGGGGGGGGGGGGGTGGGGGGGGGGGGGGGTGGGGGGGGGGGGGGGTGGGGGGGGGGGGGGGTGGGGGGGGGGGGGGGTGGGGGGGGGGGGGGGTGGGGGGGGGGGGGGGTGGGGGGGGGGGGGGGTGGGGGGGGGGGGGGGTGGGGGGGGGGGGGGGTGGGGGGGGGGGGGGGTGGGGGGGGGGGGGGGTGGGGGGGGGGGGGGGTGGGGGGGGGGGGGGGTGGGGGGGGGGGGGGGTGGGGGGGGGGGGGGGTGGGGGGGGGGGGGGGTGGGGGGGGGGGGGGGTGGGGGGGGGGGGGGGTGGGGGGGGGGGGGGGTGGGGGGGGGGGGGGGTGGGGGGGGGGGGGGGTGGGGGGGGGGGGGGGTGGGGGGGGGGGGGGGTGGGGGGGGGGGGGGGTGGGGGGGGGGGGGGGTGGGGGGGGGGGGGGGTGGGGGGGGGGGGGGGTGGGGGGGGGGGGGGGTGGGGGGGGGGGGGGGTGGGGGGGGGGGGGGGTGGGGGGGGGGGGGGGTGGGGGGGGGGGGGGGTGGGGGGGGGGGGGGGTGGGGGGGGGGGGGGGTGGGGGGGGGGGGGGGTGGGGGGGGGGGGGGGTGGGGGGGGGGGGGGGTGGGGGGGGGGGGGGGTGGGGGGGGGGGGGGGTGGGGGGGGGGGGGGGTGGGGGGGGGGGGGGGTGGGGGGGGGGGGGGGTGGGGGGGGGGGGGGGTGGGGGGGGGGGGGGGTGGGGGGGGGGGGGGGTGGGGGGGGGGGGGGGTGGGGGGGGGGGGGGGTGGGGGGGGGGGGGGGTGGGGGGGGGGGGGGGTGGGGGGGGGGGGGGGTGGGGGGGGGGGGGGGTGGGGGGGGGGGGGGGTGGGGGGGGGGGGGGGTGGGGGGGGGGGGGGGTGGGGGGGGGGGGGGGTGGGGGGGGGGGGGGGTGGGGGGGGGGGGGGGTGGGGGGGGGGGGGGGTGGGGGGGGGGGGGGGTGGGGGGGGGGGGGGGTGGGGGGGGGGGGGGGTGGGGGGGGGGGGGGGTGGGGGGGGGGGGGGGTGGGGGGGGGGGGGGGTGGGGGGGGGGGGGGGTGGGGGGGGGGGGGGGTGGGGGGGGGGGGGGGTGGGGGGGGGGGGGGGTGGGGGGGGGGGGGGGTGGGGGGGGGGGGGGGTGGGGGGGGGGGGGGGTGGGGGGGGGGGGGGGTGGGGGGGGGGGGGGGTGGGGGGGGGGGGGGGTGGGGGGGGGGGGGGGTGGGGGGGGGGGGGGGTGGGGGGGGGGGGGGGTGGGGGGGGGGGGGGGTGGGGGGGGGGGGGGGTGGGGGGGGGGGGGGGTGGGGGGGGGGGGGGGTGGGGGGGGGGGGGGGTGGGGGGGGGGGGGGGTGGGGGGGGGGGGGGGTGGGGGGGGGGGGGGGTGGGGGGGGGGGGGGGTGGGGGGGGGGGGGGGTGGGGGGGGGGGGGGGTGGGGGGGGGGGGGGGTGGGGGGGGGGGGGGGTGGGGGGGGGGGGGGGTGGGGGGGGGGGGGGGTGGGGGGGGGGGGGGGTGGGGGGGGGGGGGGGTGGGGGGGGGGGGGGGTGGGGGGGGGGGGGGGTGGGGGGGGGGGGGGGTGGGGGGGGGGGGGGGTGGGGGGGGGGGGGGGTGGGGGGGGGGGGGGGTGGGGGGGGGGGGGGGTGGGGGGGGGGGGGGGTGGGGGGGGGGGGGGGTGGGGGGGGGGGGGGGTGGGGGGGGGGGGGGGTGGGGGGGGGGGGGGGTGGGGGGGGGGGGGGGTGGGGGGGGGGGGGGGTGGGGGGGGGGGGGGGTGGGGGGGGGGGGGGGTGGGGGGGGGGGGGGGTGGGGGGGGGGGGGGGTGGGGGGGGGGGGGGGTGGGGGGGGGGGGGGGTGGGGGGGGGGGGGGGTGGGGGGGGGGGGGGGTGGGGGGGGGGGGGGGTGGGGGGGGGGGGGGGTGGGGGGGGGGGGGGGTGGGGGGGGGGGGGGGTGGGGGGGGGGGGGGGTGGGGGGGGGGGGGGGTGGGGGGGGGGGGGGGTGGGGGGGGGGGGGGGTGGGGGGGGGGGGGGGTGGGGGGGGGGGGGGGTGGGGGGGGGGGGGGGTGGGGGGGGGGGGGGGTGGGGGGGGGGGGGGGTGGGGGGGGGGGGGGGTGGGGGGGGGGGGGGGTGGGGGGGGGGGGGGGTGGGGGGGGGGGGGGGTGGGGGGGGGGGGGGGTGGGGGGGGGGGGGGGTGGGGGGGGGGGGGGGTGGGGGGGGGGGGGGGTGGGGGGGGGGGGGGGTGGGGGGGGGGGGGGGTGGGGGGGGGGGGGGGTGGGGGGGGGGGGGGGTGGGGGGGGGGGGGGGTGGGGGGGGGGGGGGGTGGGGGGGGGGGGGGGTGGGGGGGGGGGGGGGTGGGGGGGGGGGGGGGTGGGGGGGGGGGGGGGTGGGGGGGGGGGGGGGTGGGGGGGGGGGGGGGTGGGGGGGGGGGGGGGTGGGGGGGGGGGGGGGTGGGGGGGGGGGGGGGTGGGGGGGGGGGGGGGTGGGGGGGGGGGGGGGTGGGGGGGGGGGGGGGTGGGGGGGGGGGGGGGGGGGGGGGGGGGGGGGTGGGGGTGGGGGGGGGTGGGGGGGGGGGGGGGGGGGGGGGGGGGGGGGCGGGGGGGGGGGGGGGTCGGGGGGGGGGGGGGGGGGGGGGGGGGGGGATTCCCATCAGCCCCTGCCAGCATGCTGGCAGGGGCTGATGGGAATTGTAGTCCATAACATCTGGAGTGCCAAAGGTTCGCCACTACTGCCCTAGTCTATCCAGTATTTTTAACATAATTCTGTTTTTTGTCACACTGAGAATATACATTTGCAAGACAATAACTCCTCCCCTTTTGCACTTGAAATATTGAAGACAGAATTCACACCAGGCCTCTCCATCGCATCTCCTCCCCGCCTTTTATTCTTCCCCACAGGAGTTCTCATGATAATCCATGTTCCACATGTTTGACGAAGCCTGGTCTGACTCAGGAAAGCTCATGTTGAAACAAATGTTAGTCTTTTAAGGCGCCACTGGACTCTGGTTTTATTTTATGCCAGCTCTCAACTGGGAATTGTGTGAATTATTCTGACTGTAGTCTTGGCATCCCTGGCTGCTGCATATTTTCTGCTATCCTTGGGAAGTTTGACAACTTGGGGGTTGGCATGACCAGGGGCGTAACGAGGCAGCCCTGGGCAAACTGTAGCCCTGGGCAAAACCTGAGTTGGATGCCCCCCCCACCCCCACCCCGGGCGGCCCCTCCACCACGACCAATTTTTTTTTGCACCAGGACATTGGTGTCAGCAGAGGGTGCATTTTTAGACTTATCAGCACCAAAATTTCAGCGTATCATCAGGTGACTGTCCTTATGCTACTCCCCAAATTTGGTGAGGTTTGGTACCCCTCAAAGGGGGTGCCCCATCCCACATTCTTTGCTAAGGAGAAGGGGGATACCCTTTTGAGGGTCCATAACTTTGGACTCCCTAAACCAAACTGCACCAAACCTTGGGGGTGCCATCATGACAGTCTCCAGATGATACCCTGAAATTTTGGTGATGATACGTCCAAGAATGCCCTCCCTGCAAGAACATCCCGAAATTTGCCCAAGAATCTTTGTTCTGCATTGAGTTTTCTGCATTGCTGTCAATGGGGGTTGCAGGCTGGGGGTGGGCATTTCTGAAGGCACAGTCTCAAAACTTTCAGGGGCTCATAAGGAGACTGCCCTAATGATACCCCCAAGTTTGGTGCAGTTTGGTTCAGGGGGGCCAAAGTTATGGACCCTCAAAACTGCAGCCCTCATCTCCTATTAGCTCCCATTGGAAACAATGGGGGATAGGGGCACCCCCTTTGGGAGTCCATAACTTTGGACTCCCTGAACCAAACCTCACCAAACATGGGGGGTAGCATAAGGAGAGCCTCCTGATGATACGCTGAAATTTTGGTGCCGCTAGCCTAAAAACTGCGCCCCCTGCAGGCCAGAAATGGAAAACCACTAAAAATACCCAAAAACGAACCCAGCATTTTGATGCCCCCCACAAGGTGATGCCCTGGGCAGCTGCCCACCTTGCCCAATGGGCATTACGCCAGTGGGCATGACCCCCGTGGAATGCCTCTGGAAACCAGATACTGATGCACATTGATGAGGTCATCATTAGGTGGCAGGGCAGGACACATTAATAATCTGCTCCAGACACAATCCCAAACCCAGATTAATTTCTGCTCACTAGGGTCGTTTCTGCACGGTCCAAATATTCCGGGTTGAGCAAGGGAAATGTCCTGGTTTGGCCAAGAAGTTTGCACAGTTCTTGGTCCTAAAGCGGGTTTGTCCCAACCCAGGGTTTTCAAAAATCTCCAATTTGGACATTCTTTTCAAAAATCACACATTGAATCTGCTACCATGCAAATACCACAGTTTATTCCCCCCCCCAGCCGCCCATCCTCCTGACCTCCCCGCCTGACGTCATGTCAGTTTTCAACTCTGCTGAGCCACCGACCGTTGCAGCTCACCCTTCCCGAAACGTTCGCCCAAGCACGTTTTCTGCTCATGGTATCGACCGGGTGCCATCTCGCCTGGGTTAACCAGGAGTAGAGTCCCAAAATGTCCCCGTTTTCTTTTCTGTGCATGTACTGGTTGCTCGGAGCACATAGCTAGGTTGATGTGCACTTGGGGCCGAATGTTAGTGGGCATATCGGGGGGGGGGGGTCTCTCGTTTCCCACAAATATATGAGGACGTGAGTGGGAACGTGATGTGATGCTGTGCCCCATTGGTTTTTTTTGCTGCCGCTTACCATGTTGAGGCCTGTGCTGGGCCCTATCCAGAACTGGAAGGGGGGGCGTTGTTTCCCCTCACTCGCTGTGGGTCGACCAATCAGAAGCGCAGCCTTTTTGTGGGCCAGCGATTCCAAAGGCAGGGTGGAGACCTTCATTCATGCTGCCGCCCAAAAAACAACAGCCAATCAGAATGTGGGACACCAGGGATGTTTGCGCATGTGTGGATATGCTTGTGGTGTAAATTCTAAAGACCCGGGCTCATGCAAAACAAACTGGAGTATTTCCTCCTGGTCTTCATTTGATTCCTTCACAGAAATGGGCAGCCCTGTGAAGGGAGAAACTGGGAGAAAATAGACCCGGATTGTAAAATACTGATTGCAACCCGGTATAATTGTGCCGTGCGGAAACAGCCTATGGTGGACTGCCCTGTAAGTGCTCCCTCATAGACCTGCCACAGAGTCTGCTGGGCTCAGACCACCTGGCCCACAGAAAGTATGTTTTTTACATTATATGTCATTGTCATTCCAACGCAAGTCGAAACCGAGGAGACCCTCTGGGCTGGCTGACTTGCTTTGTTCCAAAGCTGTTTTACTGCCCCCCCCGCCCCCCCTGGGTGGTCACCTGCTGGGCAGAAATTGGAATGCTCACCAATGCAATGAATTTTTTTACAAATGCAACGTGCAGCTTCGGTTATATGGGCCCCAGAGGGCTGGTAGCCACCCTTTAGCTCCCTTACCAACAATGACAACAGGATCAAGGCTAAACATGCTTGCAGGACATCTTGCTTAGAGGGATTGGCCAGTGGTGAAAGCAAAAGGTTAGGTTGGAGGGGTTTTAGTTTTCCATTCCAGAATGTTAAAAAGTTCCCTAAAAGAAAGATGTTTTTTGCAGATACTTGTGCCGGCAGTAGAGCTCTAGTGGCTGGCGATGGCAGAAGGACAGAGCGTTTTTTGCTTTCCCTAAATAGCAATAGAGAAGCTTTACTAGTGCGTAGGACAGCCTTGCTGGATTGTGGCCAAAGACTCCACGACACAGCATAGGTGTATTCAACACAGTGAGTACCTCAGGTAGTCTTGAGAGCGCTACACGATGAGTCACATCCCCGAATGCAGATGAAAAGTGGATCTAGTGGCAATTAGCAGGGTGTGAGTTGTTTTCACCTTAATTACCTGCCAGTTTTGACAGCTCTTTGATTTGTGTCCTTAAGCTCTCTATTTTCCAACTTTAAAGTTAATTCTATAATTAATTGAATATTAATAGCAGCTCTTAAAAAGATGTATGTGGTTTATGGGAGGATGGCGTTCACAGCAAAACTTTATAGAAATTTCTTTGGAGCAGTGTTTTTATGGCAGAAGATCTACCCTACGCATGAAGGACTTGTGCTTTATTTTATTTTAATTAAATGTTTAATTGGGGGAAGTAATATCAAACCGGCTTGTGAAGATCTATTTCTTCTTCCAAATTTTCTGCTGCAATGGCTCCAACGCTGTAGGTTGCATGTTTTCCATAGATGTGTCATAGATCATTTTGCTGACATATCTGATCCCAAATATACTTACTCTGATCCACAAATCCTTTCGAACAGCAAGGGGTGTGTGCATGCAAAGGCAGGTGTGTGCATGCATACATACAGGCATGCACCAGTCCAATAGATAATTTTCCAGCTGCCCTCCACAAGATGCCTGGAAATATCAACACTAACAGGCTGAGTCAGTCTATGGTATTCAGTCAGGGCCTCTGATAGATCTGCGACGTGTGCTCTGTGATACTCCCTCTTAGCACACATGAAGAACTCCACACTGGGGCTAAAGCATTAGAATGGTTCAGTGATGCTGCAAGTGGTACCTGTAGCTGCTGCTGCTGCTGCTGTTGCTTCTTCTTCTTCTTCTTCTTCTTCTTCTTCTTCTTCTTCTTCTTCTTCTTCTTCTTCTTCTTCTTCTTCTTCTTCTTCTTCTTCTTCTTCTTCTTCTTCTTCTTCTTCTTCTTCGGGGTCCCGGAGGAAGAAGGAGGAGGAGGAGGAGGAGGAGTTTGGATTTATATCCCACCTTTCTCTTCTCTCCTCGCCCTACAACAGACCCCTTGTGAGGCAGGTGGGGCAGAGAGAGTCCTGAGAGAACTGTGACTGGCCCAGGGTCACCCAGCAGGAATGCAGGAGTGCGGAAACACATCTGGTTCACCAGATAAGCCTCTGCCACTCAGGTGGAGGAGTGGGGAATCAAACCCGGTTCTCCAGATTAGAATCCATCTGCTCTTAAAAGCAATGGGGTATAAATGAAACAAATGAATTGGAATTTATAAAAATTCACCAGACAGCCAGAGATGCTTGATTTCTTGCTGGACTGGCTTGTATGCTGTTCAGAAACCCAAATGTTCAGAACAATGTCTGTCTGCATCCAAACAGCTCAAGTGATTGTGCCATTGTGGAGGGAAAGATTGCTGCGTGTTGCACAATCACACTGCTCCATCACCACTGTCACCTTCCCAACTGGGACATTGTTCAAAAGAAACCCTTCACAACATTTGAGTTGAGACTTACTACTCTGGTGGCTCTGCATGCCTTCCCAACATATCATGCCGTGTTTGTCCATGTGTTCCAACCTGTTTTAAGTCTAGACCTATTCATACATGCATGTTGTTATGGAGTTTCACGGGAATTGAACTGCTCCTCGCACATCCATAAGAACATAAAGAAGTCTTGCTAGATCAGAGCAGTGGTCTGTCTAGTCCAGCATCCTGTCTCCCACCTTGACCAGCCAATTGCTCTGGAGGGCCCACAAACAGAACGTGGACGCCAAGGTCTCCCCTGTGAAGAACGTGGACGTGGACGCCAAGGTCTCCTCTGCAACTCATGGAGGGCAACATCCTCAGCAGTGCAACCTGTATAGAAAAGCCATCTAAGCTCACCCCTATTCTTCCCTGTCTCTTCTAGCAGCAAATAGCACAATTTAATTATTCAACAAACAAAGAAATAATTCCACTTTAACCTTGCATGTGAAGCTTTTTCCCAAATGGAATCCCTCCGCCCACTGCATTTCCTCCTTGACCCCCGGGCACAAGCTGGTAGTGCGCTGAACTGCTTAGTGTGGTGCAGGGACGTAGGTATAGATTTTTTATGGGGGGGCTCGGGGGGCAACACTCCCACTCCCACCCACCCCAGGGCATGGTCACACCTCCCCAAGCCCCGCCCCAGGCCTAGCGCTTATTAAAGCAGCTCTCCAAGGCCAGGGACAGCAGACTCCCCTGCCCTCCCCTCCCCTGCCCCCCACCAGCTGGGCTCCCAGCCGGCAGCTGGCAGTTCCTTCTGCCCTCCCCTCTGGGCAGAGGCATAGAGGCAAAATGGAACCTGGTGCAAAATCTGAGTTTTGCGCCCCCCCCCCCCCAGCAGCCGCTGTGATGCTGGAATCCACCCCCAAACAGCATCACTTTCAATGGTGTTTAAACTAGAGAGCCCAAATTCTCCTTTTGCATCCGCCTCAAAGGGAGAATCTGGGGTCCCAAGTTAAAACAACATTGAAAGTGATGCTGTTTTGGGGTGGATTATCCCCCACCCTGAAACAGCATCACTTTCAATGTTTAAACTGGGGACCTCAGATTCTCCCTTTCAATCCATGCCGAAGGGGGTGGATTTAAAAGGAGAATCTGGGGAAATTTGGGGGGTGCCTGCTGCCAGGGGTGCAATTGTTAAGCTAGCAGCAACAAACTTTCAGGGTATCTTTAGGAGACTAGCCTAATGATACCACCCAGGTTTGGTGAGGTTTGGTTCAGGGGGTCCAAAGTTATAGACCCTCAAAGATGTATCCCCATTTTCAATTGGATCCCATTGGAAACAGTGGGGGATGGGACACCCCCTTTAGGAGCCCATAACCTTGTAGCCTCTAGACCAAACTTTACAAACCCTGGGTGTTATCAGAAAGGGACTCTCCTGATGGTACCTCCCAGGTTTGGTAAAGTTTGGTTCAGGGGGTCCAGAGTTATGGACCCTCAAATGTGTAGCCCCCATCTCCTATTAGCTCCCATTGGAAACAATGGGGGATGGGGGCACCCCCTTTGAGAGTCCATAGCTTTGGACCCCCTGAACCAAACCTCACCAAATCTGGGTAGTATCATCAGGAGATTTCCCCAAAATCCCTGAATGTTTGGTGCTGATATGTCTAAACATTCACCCCCTGCAGGCACCAATGACCTGATGCAAAAAAAAATTTGGTCGTGGTGGAGTGGCCGCCCATGGGGGGGGGGGGGCATCCAACTCAGGTTTTGCCCAGGGCTCCAGTTTGCCCAGGGCTGCCTCGTTACACCCCTGTCCTTGGTGTGGCGTTTGAGTTGAATGACAGCCCTGAGGTGACCAAGTCCGGAGGACTGCAATTCACAGGACTGGACAACTCATTCCCCAGGTAAGTTTGTACACAATTGAATTGGCATCAAAATGTTCACCTCCCCTGAAGCCCCCTGTACTAATTTGCTGCCCCTGGAACCTGTGTGTGTGGGGGAAGGCTGGGTGATTACAGAGCGACTCTTCCATATTAACACAATAAGCCACTCTTCAGTACAAAGAACAATTTTGACACGCTGAAAATAGTTGAAGGTCAGCGGACAACGAAAGCATTCTTCTGGCAAAGGGATTGTCATCTATATACACAGGATAATGAGAAAACCTCCCCTCACCCAATATTGGTGGCAACATCGCCCATTCTATAAGCATTTTTTAAAAATGAATGTTTCCTGACCAACGTTTCAAAAGATGATTGCTTCCCCTACGTGTGGAGAGTGAAAACCAACGAGGCAGGAAAAGGTGAAGAGGGACTGAGACAGGTATGTTCATGCCCAAGAGACCAGCGACAATCAAAAGCAGAAATCTGTCAACCTGAGCTGGCTATTCACGGGACACTGGTTATTTGTACCTGTGGCAACAGCCGTCCTTCGTTTAGAGTTCCGCAACTGTTTTCCCAATTGTATTTTCCCTTTTTTAAAATAAATTTTATTGATATTTTGGATCATTACATGCTTATGCCATACATCATTATATTCCGTCCTCCATATCCTTTTACCCCCTTTTCCCCCACCCACCCACTCACCCGCCCCTTTTCTTCTTCTCTTCTTTAAATGTGCAGCAGCAGGTTCATTCTTTCTAGTCTTCTTTTCCAGTTTTCTTCTGTGATTCCAATTTCACTTAGCCAGTCTTTGAATTCAGTCCTTTTGTTTTTCTTGCCATATTTGATTTCTTGACATTATGTCAAAATTTCCAATTGATTCCATATATATTCCATCCATTTCTGTATAGTCCAGGTTCTTTTATCTTTCCAACCCAATGCTATTAATGCATGAGCCGCTCTGATCATAAATTTAAATAACATTCTCTTTCTTTGGTCTATTATTATATACTCCATTATACCTATGAATAATAGATCTATATTTACCTTTATTTTTACTTTCACATATTTTTCGATATACAATATAACATTATTCCACAATTGTTTTACCTCTGGACATTCCAACCACATATGGATATACATTGCATTTTTATCCCCACAATGCCAACACTTCGGACTGAATCCTCTTATCATATATGCCAATTGTTTCGGTGTTCTGTACCATTTTAGCATTAGTTTCTTCTCTAATTCAGCATATTTTTCCACTTTTATCTTATTTATATTTTCTATTGTTTTATAGAATCTAGGTCTTTTACTCCATCTTGTTGCCATTTTTCCATCACAACTCTTACCATAAACTCTTGATCTTCAATCATATGTTTTTATAAAACCCCTAATATTTCCCCTTTCATTTCATCATCTATTTTTATACAATTCTTCATTATACATTCACCTTTAATCCTGGATGTTTTTATCTTCTCCCAAATGCCTCTTAATACTAACCAGTTCTTGATACCTCCTTTTCCCATAAAATTTGGGAATGTAATCAAATCCCCTCTTTCATCATACAAATGTGCTACTTTATGTATTCCTTGTCTTTGTAGAGATCTTATCACTTGGCCTCCCTCCGTACCGACCATGCTCCCTAATGGGGCCGCATCCACAACCCCTGGCATCCATTTCCCCTTCCATTTCTCCCATATTTCTAGCATCACTTTTCGGGGACCAATTAGTTTTTGTCTTTCTGGTTTTTGAACAGCTTGAATATATTCCAAAGCTACCAATCCTCTGATTTATCTCATTTTCAAATTTAACCCATCTACCTTTTTTTGTCTATTTGAATTCCCGTCAAACTTTTTATTTGAAATGCCTCATAATATTCCTGCAGTTTTGGGATTCTCCAACCCATTAGATTCTTAGACATATATACTATTCCATTACCATTGATTTCTTCTGATTAAAAACCCACAATTTAATTTTCTTGTCCCATTCTTCAAACTGCTTCTTCTTAATCTCTAATGGTAAAATAAGAAATAAATAAAATAACTTTGGCATTATACACATTTTAATGCCATAATTCTCCTAGAAATAGATAGATTCTTCACTTGCCATTCATTTAGCTGCTTCATTATTTTCTTCCATATTGCTTCATTGCCACGTTGCTCCATATTTGAACATCTCCTTTTTATTTGTTATTGTTATACCTAAGTATTTAATCTTCTTCTTCACCATTTCTTTTCCTAATATTTTCTTTTCTATATTTATTCCCAAGATTTCTGTTTTTGCCATATTTACTACCAATCCAGAATGCTTTTGAAAGTCATCTAATATTATTTTTAATTCTCTCAAGGTTTCAACAGGATTAACTGTTATTAATCCAATTTTATTTTCCCAATTGTTCTCCCAGTTTTGTTTTTGATAGCTGACTTTATTAACAACTATTTCCTCACAGTGAATTTTGGATCAAGTACGAATTGGCTGATTAGAACTAAAACTACTATCCTCACAATAATCATGGAAAGTACAAAGCATATTAAAATGCAGGGATTTTATTTATTTTATTTATTCATTATTGCATTTATAACAGCACCCCATCCCCTGAGGGCTCTGGGCGGTGAACAACAGATATTATAAACAATGTAGCAATAACAATAACATTTAAAATCAGTAACGTCATTAAATATATAAAATTACATAAAATTACAGCGTTCCGTATAAACCATATGGCGTCCAGCAGTAAAACAATCAGTAAAAAAAACCCTCCTGCAGTGGGGGGCGGTATAGATGTTGCCTTTTGGCTTTTATTTAATATTTTAGGATCTTGGAGTTATTACCACCAAATAATCTGTAGCTCCTGTGGGTTTGCCCTGACCAGCTGGATGGCCTAGAGTAGACCAGCCTGATCTCCTCAACTCTTGGAAAGGGAGCAGAGTTGGCGCTGGTGGGGTCAGAGCGAGCCGAAGGCAGCGTTAGCATCTTGGTTTATTGCAGGCCCCAATCCCACAGTCTGTGAGAAAGGGAAAGCTGCTTAAAGTCTGGAGGCTGCCTGTGGGCAAGAAAAGGTCTTTCCCCCAGCGCCTGAGAGAGAGGGACTATCATTGATCACCGTACGTTGCAGGTTATTGACGATGTGTTCAGCTGGTTTCAGCTGAGAGCTGTGAGTCATAGTGAGGGGGTTCTTGTTGTTGTTCAGTTAGGTCCTGTTGTGGATGAGGTGGTTCCTTCTCCAAAGGCACATAAAGCCACGTCCCAAAGCCATAACCTTCTCAAGAAGAGGGTTCTGCCATGTCTTTGGATAGTTTATTTCATACTGAAATGCTTTTGATGATTAGCAGTCACCCCAAGTTTGTGCTGGGAATAGCCAAGATGTTCCTCCCCCCTAGCCCGCGATATCCAAACACACGCAAGGCCCATCACAGTCTCCCTGATCTCAGCCTTTAGTGTGCCGATTTGAAGGTATCGACGAACATGGAAACTCTACCCACCAGTTACCGCTCCCATCCCCCGCTTGCTTCTCTCTAGATCGCACCTTAAATGTCTTTGTGATCCCTCTTGAGATTCTTTTCCAGTGTTTTGCACAGTCAGAAAACTCAAATTTTGCACAAAGTGAAATTTCGAAGCAAATTTAGATGGAAGCACCTCTTTGCATAAGTTTTTAAAGGTGTCATTTAATTTCCCTGTCAGCAGATGGCGCTGCGCTTGTGACATCGGTTTGTGTCTTGGTTGGATATAGAAGCAGGACAGGAAAATTCAGCTCCAGTTTGGTTGTCTTTCTCCTAATCCAGTGATGGCGAACCTTTTCGAGACCGAGGGCCCAAACTGCAACCCAAAACCCACTTATTTATCGCAAAGTGCCAACACGGCAATTTAACCTGAATACCTTTTAGTTTAGAAAAAAATGGTTGGCTCCAAGGCGTGCATCACTTGGGAATAAGCTTGGTGGTAGTTGGCGGCTTTGCTTTGAAGCAATTGTGCAACGCTTCGAATGGGTGAATCACGACCCTAGGAGGGTTTAGAAGCAAGCCCCATTGTCAGCAACCGAGCTTACTCCCAGGTAAAGGATTGTCTTTTAGTTCTTCCCATGAAAATCAGTGGGGTTTAACAGAACAGGGTTACCTACATGTCATGCCCAGCGGCCCAGGCCAGCCTAGATATGTGTGTGTGTGGCAAAAATCTGTGATGAACTCTGTGGATGCGTGCGGGGGGGGCTCTAGGTACCACCTCAAGCTTCCGTGCCGCCGGGGTTCGCATCTATCACTATTGCATCCTAATGGTACCTTTCTCCCTGACTAGTTCCCACTCTTTATGCACGTGAATATGCGATTACAGACAACTCTGGCTGAATCCCTGTGGTGTGTCCTGCATACCAGTCACACAAAAGTTGTGAGATCCCCTCATTGACTGTGCATGTGTAACCCCCATGCCCAGAATGGGTTGAACCAGTAAGGGGGTGGAGACTCAGAGCAGCAGAAAGGCTGCAGAGCTCTTTGGAGAAGACAAGGCTACCAGACTCGGACCTTGATTTCTATAAGCCCTTAACACCTTGTTAAGGTAAACTGCAATATTATTGGGAACTACTGGGAAGGTAGTTGTTTGTTTTTTTGCTATGTTGTAAATGTTGGAGTTTATTGTTTCAGGGTTTCTTTTTGTGGTTGTAATGGGCGAGAGTTCTCCTGGAAACCTTCATCATGTTGCATCCTGTTCATCAAGCTCTTGGAGTCTTCAGGAGCCAACCCACTTGCAAAGAAGAATTGGACTTGGCAGTATCAGTAGACTGTAACTAGAAGGACTTGAAATGCAACCTGAACAGGACCTTGAAGTGTGATGTTAAATGTTGACATGTTGGCTGGCGAGAAGTAAACTTCATTGTTTGTTTGGTTCTTTACTATCGCCTTCCAAAGTACTTACAGAACCCACAAGCTGAGGTTACACATGCGGCAGGTGATTCAATGTGCAGCAGTGGCTCACGTGCAGAGGGTCTCGCTGGCGCTGGTCCCTGTCGAACCTCCACCACCACTTGCAGGGGGGGAGGCTGGGCAGGGCCTGGGTTGCCGGCTCCCTCCCTGGCCGCGGGTGGCGGGTGGCGGATGGGGGGAGGGCTAGCAGGTGAGCTGAAGGCAGCCAAGAGGGCCGTTTGAGGGGCGTTCAGGGATCCAGAAAGCATTCTGGCTGCAGCCTTTGTAATTATTTGGGCTTTTCCACATCTTTAAGGGCAGCCCCAAAAGGTCGACAGCTGGAGGTCTCCTGCTATCACGACTGATCTACAGGCAATCTACTGAGAGACCTCCCCCTGGAGAAAACGGATGCTTGACCCAATAACTACAGCAAGATAATTTCTTTCTAGGAAAGGGCAGAGCTAACATATCAACTGAAGCTGGTTAATTATCTACAGAAGTAATTTGGACCTTCAAAATGAATTTTGGAGGAAGCACAGGAAGAGAAAGTCGAGTTAAAGTGGCTACTAGCAATGGCTACCGGTCGAATTCTGGATCATTTTCAAGGTTTTGGTATTAACCTTTAAGGCCATACGTGGTCTGGGACTGTTGTCTCTTCAGGACCACACCTCCTATATTGCCCATGGAGGACCCTCCCACAGTAATTTACTGGTGGCCCCAAGGACATTTGGATGACTCTCTCACTCAGGACCCAGGGGCCTCTTCATTTCACTGGCCACAGATTTGGGGTGAATTCTCTCCCAAGCAGATATTAGAGACCCTGCAGGGATCTCTAAATCAATTCTGCCACGGGGCCGCGCTTTAAGACTGAAATGTCCCTCTTGGCTTACAATGGAAAACCTGGGTCCAAATGTATTCTCTGGCCCCTGAGTCCACCCCCCCCCCCCCGGCCTCTCCTACCACAAAGTGGGGGTTAATATATGGATAATGTGAGTGATCCATAGATAATATTGCCATCTTTGTAATTTCTATATTGGAGTAGTTTAATTATTAAATATTAATGTGAAATTTTAACAATCATGTTTTTGAGATTCTGTTAGTCTCCCTGTTCCTGTCTCTGGCTGAGGGGGGCGGGGTAGCATGTTGAATAAAATGAATGAATAAACAAAAAAAATAATACACAGTCTGATTCCAAAGAAAAGGAGAATAAACTGAAGATTCCCGGATGACCTCTGCTGGAAGAAGAAGAAGAAGGAGAAGAAGGAGAAGGAGAAGGAGAAGGAGAAGGAGGAGGAGGAGAAGAAGAAGAAGAAGAAGAAGAAGAAGAAGAAGAAGAAGAAGAAGAAGAAGAAGAAGAAGAAGAAGAAGAAGGAGAAGAAGAAGAAGAAGAAGAAGAAGAAGAAAAAGAAGAAGAAGAAGAAGAAGAAGAAGAAGAAGAAGAGTTTTGGCCGGATTTATATCCCCATACCTGCTCCTTGCAGGAGACTCGAAGGGGCTTACAATCTCCTTGCCCTTCCCCCCTCACAACAGAAGCACCCTGTGAGAGACTGGGTGGGAGCTGAGAGAAGCCTCTGAGCAGCTTTATCGAGCCCAAGGTCACCCAGCTGGCGTGTGTGGGAGTGCACAGGCTAATCTGAATTCCCCAGATAAGCCTCCATAGCTCAGGCAGCAGAGCTGGGAATCAAACCCGGTTCCTCCAGATTAGATACACAAGCTAAGTGATCCATGGGGATGCTGAGCGGCAGGGAAGTGGGTTGTCGTTCCCAAACCAAGTGGAGCTTCTGTGCAGGTGACTAAAGGTTCAAAAACCAGCTGGTTTAATTTGCAACACAAAACCTTTATGTTAGTCACCACCAAGTGTAATTAACTGTTTGTCTTTTCTAATCCACTCAACCTTAGAATCTGTTTTTCACGAGTCTTTAGCAGTATGTTCAGTGCTGAATCAGATAAGTTAAATATGTAAACCTAAAGTCCTCCCGTGTAAATGGAAGTGGAACGCCGACACTCCTTAAAAATAATAGTTATATAAGTAATCTTGGCTATTACAAATTTATGGAACCATACAATGCACACCTATTATATAAATACAGATAATATTTAGTGGTTAATGGGAGTTGAAAGCTCTGGATTGTCGCAGATGCCCTTAATGATGTCCAGCCAAAAACATGGCTATTGCCACAGAAGGTGCAAGTACGGAGTAGCAGTGGCATAGTGGTTAAGAGCTGGTGTACTCTAATCTGGAGGAACTGAGTTTGATTCCCCGCTCTGCTGCCTGGGCTGTGGAGGGTAGCTGGGAATTCAGATTAGCCTGTACATTCCAGCACACACCAGCTGGGTGACTTAAGAACATAAGAACAAGCCAGCTGGATCAGACCAGAGTCCATCTAGTCCAGCTCTCTGCTACTCGCAGTGGCCCACCAGGTGCCTTTGGGAGCTCACATGCAGGATGTGAAAGCAATGGCCTTCTGCGGCTGTTGCTCCCGATCACCTGGTCTGTTAAGGCATTTGCAATCTCAGATCAAAGAGGATCAAGATTGGTAGCCATAGAGCGACTTCTCCTCCATAAATCTGTCCAAGCCCTTTTTAAAGCTATCCAGGTTAGTGGCCATCACCACCTCCTTGGGCTAGTCACAGTTCTTCTGAGCTCTCTCAGCCCCACCTACCTCACAGGGTGTCTGTTGTGAGGGGGGAAGGGAAGGGAGATTGTAAGCCCCTTTAAGTCTCCTACAGGAGAGAAAGAGGGATATAAATCTAACTCTTCTTCTTCTAACCCTCGTATGGGATCTTTGAGCCTATTTATATACAGCTGAATTCGAGTCCCATACCATCTTAGAAACCAACAAGATTTTCAAAGTACTCGCTTTCAAGTATCAACGCTTCCTTCGTCAGATCCCTTTGCCCAAGCATGTTTAGAAGTGACATCATGGAAACGGGAGAAGACTTAGTTGTTCTCTACACAAGCAGTAAAAGTCCTCCTTTGGGAACAGCCCGCCAAATGACCTTTTCTTCTGCTAGGAATTTTTATTCTTATTTGTATTTGAACATTTGTAGCCCACCTGTCCAGCCAAGTTAGGGACCCCAAGGCAGCAAATAATCACAATGGAAACACAAGTTTTAAGATGAATAAATGTATATACAACAGTCGGAACAATGTAATAAAGCACATAAACGTAGCCACGGACACCCAAACGGGGAGGGAGGCTTAGAAGAGTGACGGAGGGAATGCCAAACAAAACAGAAAAGTCTTCGCCTGCCGGTAGAAGACAATGGTAGGTGGGGACGGATGAATCTCCCTGCAGAGGGATCTCCATAATTTTGGTGTCCTAGTTGAGAAGGTCCTTTCTTTGATGCGGGGGCATGATGATGGTGGGGCAAGGGAAGGCTGTTGCCCCAGGTACCAGTTGCCTAGGGCCACCTTGGCCACCCCCACCCCCCACTGTCCCCACATAAAGAAGCCTCTGGGTGCTTTAAAATTAAGCTTAGTGTCCATCTAGATCAGTGATGGCGAACCTTTTTGAGACCGAGTGCCCAAATTGCAACCCAAACCCCACTTATTTATCGCAAAGTGCCAACACGGCAATTTAACCTGAATGCTGAGGTTTTAGTTTAGAAAAAGCTGGTTGGCTCCCTCTTCCTCCGCCCCACCCGCTTGAGCAGGAGCCAGCCTGCTCTAGCCTCCAGCAAGTCCCGCGCACACCGCTCTGTGCCTCTCTAGCATCTCTGCCTCCTCTGCGCCCCCCTCCCCCAGGGCAGCAACCACTTGGCTGGCACAGGCACCAGGCCCGCCAGCCAAGTTCTCCCTGCTCACCGCAGTGCACGCACGTCATGCTCAGTGGCCTAGACCAGCCTAGGTGTGTGGGGTGTGTGTGTGATTTTCCGCCCCCAACATGATGAACTCTGTGTGCGCGTGCCCACAGAGAGGGCTCTGAGTGCCACCTCTGGCACCCATGCCATAGGTTCGCCATCACTGATCTAGGTGAGTGGCACTGAGACCAGTAGGAGAATGGGGGTGTGGTCAGGCCAGGGAAGGAGTGCTTAGCCTTGTAATCCTACCACTGAGTTCTTTTGGAACCGTTTGTTAAATGATTTGAATCCTACCACTGCTCTAAACCCCACATTTGTCCAGGAATTGGTCATCAGTTTCACTTGTAAAGTGGCGGCTCTTTCTTACAAACAGATTGTGTTTGATGTATGTGAGGTCACTGTCACATATCGAACAAGTCACATATTTACTAGAGACCAGCACTGAAAACAGGGACTGTAAAGAAAGACTGACGGAGAGCAAAACTTGCTGTGGGGAAATCATTTGCCAAATACACATACAATACAATACAACAACTTTTATTAGGCATATTGAAATAGGCTCCAGAGCATTACAGTTACACATATTTCTTTGTAGAGTGGATGTTCATGGACTACGATTCCAATCATGCCAATTGACCATGCTGGCAGGGACTGATGGGAATCGTAGTCCATGGACATCTGGGGCCAGAGTTGGACACCCCTGCTCTAGGCTGATCCTGCATTGAAAAGGGGGTTGGACTAGACAGCCCGTATGGCCCCTTCCAACTCTATGATTCTAGCTAATAGAGCTATCTGAGTACTCTTGTAGAAAGAAATTATCAAAAAGAATTCTGAATCCAAGAGTACCAAAGTCCTTTCTCCTCCTGATCTCATTCTTCCGTTCTGGCTCAAGCATTTAAATACAGGCATGGATCTCAAAAGCTGAGCATAAAATATTTATATGAAGAGACAATACACTATGTACAGTTCAGTGTCTAAATGGCTTTAGTAGAGGGTAGCAAAGTACAATTTTCCAACAATAATATTTCAATTTGGTTTTTTTAGACAGCCTTGTATGAAACTTTCAGGAAATAATGACCTTTAGAGCAGAGCATGGAATGGGTCTCCCATTTAAATGCATTCTGAGTCTGACCCAGCTCTTTTGGACATTCTTGCAGCTACTACACACCATAACCTCAGTCGCCAAAGGGAGAGGTGGATCCTTTAGGTTTTGTAGATTTGGATACTGAGCCAGGGATTGAGGGGCCTCTTATGCTTCCCTTCATTGCTGTTTCTGTGATCTATAACTCTGAGCCCCCAAAGACCAGCTTTTGGCCCACTCTCTTTTGCTGTTTGTTCTCTGGATGGCTCAGTGACAGGGGCAAAGGCTTTGTTTGCACATGCTGGCTGGCAGGCAGCACTGATTGGGTGGTGGGGAGAGAACAAAGGCGCCTTGATTTTTTTCCACCACAGGCAATTTGCCTGATTTGCAGACTGGGAATGGAGATAAAGGCTTTGACTGGACAGTTAGGTCCTTTCCGGACAGCCAAGGGAGAGAGCCTGCATTGGCATTAATCATGCCAATGCAGGCTCTGGGGCCGTTCGTACAAACGGCCCCATGGGCTGTGCAGCTGTTGGAGCAGGCTCCGCACAGCCGTGCAGCCCCCTTGCCTCCTGATGGCAGCCGTCGCTCTGCTGTCGCTCTGAGGAGGCCAGGGGACGCGCCCCCACAGCCAGAGCGCCGGCTGCAGCTACGGAGGCCAGGGGTGTGTGTTTCCTGGGCTCTTCAGAGGACAGCAGCCAGCAGGAGGTAAGGAGGCGTTTGGGGCCAGGGAGGGGAATACACCGGCTTCCACCTGCTGCCGTTTGCATGGCAGCGGATGGAAGCCGGCGTTTGCAGAAAACCTCGCTCCCCGAGTGAGTTTTGAAAACACCATTTTGGCGGGAACAGAGTGCCGCTGCATCGATTTGGTAGCAGCGCCTGTGTGAAGAGTCCCTGCCAAAACGGTGTTTTACCGGGCTGAAGTCGTCGCTTTCTGCCCATGCGGAAAGGGCCATAGTCAGACTTTTGGTTATCCTCCATCATTGGCCGCCAATCTGTCAGGCCTGCAAAAGCTTTGCTTGCCCATGCTGGCAGACAAGCAGGACTTCAGAGAGTGGGGGTAGGAATTTAATAAGAGTCCATACCTTGACCTCTCAGCAATAGGTAGCCCTTGCGCAGACTCTGGGGAGAAGAGGCAGGAACGTAACACTTTTATCTCCCACCAGGATAGCCAAATGTGTGCACACACAAACCAAGGAGACAGGATTTATTTATTTACTTACTTCATATGTGTGTGTGTGTGGGGGGGGGGTGAATGTAAAGTGCCCTCAATGTAGTCAACCTATGGAGGCACCAGCAAAGGGCATTTGAGGCAAGTAAGTGATAAAGCAGAGGTAGTTTTCCACTACCTTCCTCTGGAGAGCCTGCCTTGGTAGTCCTCCCAAGTACTGACCCGGATCAGTGTTTGAGATCTGCTGAGATCTAGCTACACTGTGCTGCCTTCCTTCCATACTTCATTTTCATTTTTCTTTTTTCTCTGAGCCTTGAGGGATTATTACAAAATTTTAATCAAGGCAATAGAACAATATAATACATAAAAAACAATGCAGTAAAGGCCTAAGCAATGGCATTTTTTTCCACAGACATTAGAACTGCAAACAAATTCTGCTTTCTTCAGAGTGCAGGGGTTGGGTGGCTGTCAGGGTCTCTTACCCCAGTCAATAACAAGCCTCAAGAATGGTTCAAGAGCTTTATTAGAACGGCCAGATAGACGAAACTGGGGTTTGACTCTGCAACTGAAGTTTGACTCAACCCATAATCCCCCCACCCTCGCATTCCCATAATATCAGCATGTGAAAGGACAGTGAGAAAGAGACATTGTTTTTGGGACGGGCAGTTTACTCCCTCAGGAAGGCAGATAAGGAGAAACAGTTAAGCACTACTGAGCTAGTTACTTGCAAGCAAGAAGAGGCCCCATGGCCTTGGGCGATGATAATAGCTGGGCCATCTGCACCCATGCTGCGTACATGTGAGCTGCCAGGCCAAGCATGGCACAGGCCTGGCAGTGGCAGACTAAGATGGCTCTTCCTCTGCTTCCACTACCAACCTTTGCTCAAGTAGCCTGATGGAGGAACTGATGCCACAAGACCAAGTCAAAGTACAGCTTCCGGGAACACACAAAGCTGCCTTGTCCTGAATGGGGCCACTGGCCCATCAGAGTCAGCATTGCCCACTCGGACTGGCAGCAGCTCTCCAGGGGCTCCGGAGGAAAAGGGTCTCTCAGATCACCTGCAGCCAGATGCTTTTCAAATGGAGATGCTGGGGACCGAACCTGGGCCTTTTTGTGCGCCATGTAGGCAAAAGCATATCGAGGGGAAATGGCGCCCGGGGGGAATACCTTCTCCAGGCGCCCCCCTCTGCCCTTGGGGTTGTGGGGTGGGGCTCAGACCGAGTCCCGCCCCCTGTCTCTCTGCAGGCCAGCTCTTGCTGTCCCAAGGGCCTGAGGAGGGCAAAAGCCAGACTGCCCGGAGGCTAGGGGCGGGGCTCGGCGGCAGTGGGCAGCCCAGGAAGGTGCTGCGGCCACCCGCTGCCAAGCCCTGTCCCCACCTCCTTGCAGGGGGGCGGGGCTCGGTGGCATGCAGCTGGGGTGCACGCCATTTTGTCACACGTGCCATGTGACCGAAAGGCGTGCTCCCGGGGACATGGGTGACCCCATGCAGTATGCCTCTGCGCATAGGTTCTTTAGCACTGAGCCACAGCATTGCTTAAAGAACACCTGATGACCTGCTTCCATGAGCACCAGGGGAGCCCTGTGACAAGAAGTCCTGTGCCCTGCTCATGAAGTTCTTTGCACAGCTGCTGGATAACGCTTAAAGGCTGGGATCCTACATTTATTTCAATACATTTATAAGTACCATTGAAAGCAGCAAGATTTCTGAATAAACAGGGAATGGATCATGTTGTAAACATTACTTTCCGAAACCCTCTTTTCTTCTTTTCTGTCCTCCTTCCTTCTTCCCCTCCAAGGGCCTCCCTGCCTGCGGGGTTTTCCTTCCTTGTGATCCTGAAATGTTTACTTGCACTTCGTCCCGCTGAATGAACCGGGACTTGGTTCCTGGTAAGTGTGCTGAGGACGGCCACCTTCATCTCAGAGAGCTGGCAATCAGGACCACAGCAAGGTATATTTAACTAAGCAAGCTAAACTTGTTGGTTTACTTTCTGGAAATTTTTACAGGCTTTGATCTGCAGGCAAAAGGAGAGATGAAAGCGGGAAACAGCAAATATTTCAGTGCTTCATAGTTAGAGCCCCACCCAAGACCCCTAAATAACTTTCGGCTGCGTTGCCAGGAACGGCTCCTCCACAGAGAGCTGGAAGGGGACAGTAGAGTCACAAGCGAGGCAACCTTTTATTCTCTGATCCAGATACACACCCACAGCCATTCCCAAGCCAGGCATTCCTGTCAGATCGTGAACATTTTAAAAATAAGCTGTGTTTTCACTTTGGTTTCTAGAACACATCTTGAGGGCTTGATACTGCCCTGATTCATCTGAGCTGGGAAAGGGTCTTTCTCTTGTGCCCCCCCCCCCCTTGCAATAGATCAGGAGGGAGCAAATTGTGAAGTACAGGTGATCATGTGAAAAAACCACAGAGTCATAGCAGGAGAGTGACTGACCAAGAAACACATCCCCTGTATGACTTGGCAGATCCCATGCTAAATGAATGGCCGCAGCACGCTTGTGCTGTGAAAAATTTACCTGAGGAATCGATTAGCCAAAAGCTTGAAACAGACTCACAGGAATACTGCCATGCCCTCGTATAGTTTGGAAAACAGAATGGTTTGCGGCAGGTTTTGAAGATTTCTGAGACTTTGGAATGTGTTTGTGCCACCTGGACGAGGGAACCTGGCCACATTCTTCACTGATGAAATCCTCTTTTCCCCCCTGGTGTCAGGTTCAGACACGAACCGGAGTGACCTCTCAGCCTCGCGTGTGAGGAAAGGGAAGGGTTGCTTCACAAAGTGGATCCCACGGAGCCGCTTCAGGGGGGTGGTGGTGAAACAATCTTCAGGGTTAAGTGAGACTGAGGAGTTAATCCCCTTGGAATAGTAAAACTGCAAGAGATGCTCCTAGTACCCCCTCCCCCCCGAAAGCAGCCACACAAATACCCAGTTCTGGCTGCACAAGGTGTGTGTGTGTGTGTGTGTGTGTGTGTGTGTGTGTGTGTGTGTGTGTGTGTGTGTGCGCGTGCGTGCGTGTAAAAACTTCCTCCCCAGCGCCATCTGAAGGGCCCACGGGAGCCACGATTTCCACTGCTGGATCTACCATACAGACACTGAATCACAATAACAAAAGGAATCGGTCAATTTAATGACTTTCTGTGTGTTTGTATGGTTGTGACCGGCCAGAAAAAATAAAATTTGGTCAAGATCACTTTAGTTGGGTGCTGTGTGGTTTCCTGGCTGTATGGCCGTGTTCTAGCAGCATTCTCTCCTGACGTTTCGCCTGCATCTGTGGCTGGCGTCTTCAGAGGATCATGCCAGCCACAGATGCAGAAGCGTCAGGAGGCATGCAACCCTTAACCTCCAATACAACATAATGATCGACGATGAAAGCCAACCCGACAATACAAGATCACTTTTGTTAGTGTTGTGGAGCTTCGAGCAGAAACAGATGAAATAGCTTCCGCATCCGTGGCTGATGCTTCAGAGGATCATGCCAGCCTTCGCCAGATGCAGGCTTAAACCAGGAGAGAATGCTGCTAGAACACGCCATACAGTCCGAAACCACACACAGCACACCTAGGCGATTCGGCCGGAAAGCCTCGTGAATACAAGATCCCTGTAATCATTAGCTAATAATACTTACAGACTATTCCTTTTCAGCAATCTTTCGCCTGCAGTAACGACCTCAGTTGCCTTCTTTTTAGTTGAAGTTGTTAAGACTTGATCTAATTTTAATTATTCGACTGTTTTATGAGATTTAATCATTTATACGTTTACTATTTATATTGGACAGTTTTAGAGTCAGTGTACAGACATCTGTTTGATAACTGTAATCGTGTAATACCTAATAAAGGTGTGTATGTATTTACTTATAGAGTGACCATTAGAAGAATTCATTTCATAGTAGACAGCAGTACTAGCAGAAAGCCTCTTTCTTTACGAAGCCTTAGCTCTATATTATTAATAAATAGCCAAATCTGAAGAACACAGGTTGCTCCCGGCTGGAGTCCGTTTTGTTCCTGTCTGCAGCTGGCTTTCCTCCTGCTTGTCCCACCACCATTCCCACCCTCCCACAGAGGGACGCTTTTGGTCCTTCCTAGGAGTCCCCTCACCCTGTTCTCTGTCTGCAGACTGTCCACAGCTGACCGTACTAATCTGAAGGCTTTCAGCAGCACTTTATTTGTCAGTGTGCTTCATTTACACCCCCCCCCCCGCCCACTCTCCCCATGGGGACCCAAAGCAGCTTGCATCATTCAGCTCTTCTCCATTTTATCCTCACGAGACCCCTGTGAGGTAGGCAGGCTACTGGCCCAAGGTCACCCAGCAAACTTCCACGGCAGTTTGTATACACTCAGCATCAGTCAATAGCAGATAGGGAGTTGCATGAGCACACAAAGGAGTAAGTCCCACAACAAAATGTGAAATGTTATTTTTAAAAAATCTGCTAACAATGTTAACAAAGTTAAAGGCAGCAACAGTTCCTGATATGATGGGGGGGAGTGTACTTGGAATGGAGGCATATTCTTCCCCTCTTTGTCTCCAACCCTAACCCTCCTTCTCCCCCCCGCCCTGATCTCCCTTGAATCCGGTTGCCTTGTGTGTGACGGGAGGCCTGCCTTCTTGAACTCTGGAGAGTGGGCCCGAACATGTATGTGTTGATCCTACTATATAAAAGGCAAGCCAGGTTCCCAATGACTCAAAGCAAAGGACTCTGGGAGGGCACTGTTTCCCAAGCAAAGAGGGCCACCTGAACTACAACTCCCACAATCCTTTGCATCAGTCCTCACTGATGGTCCTTGCCTTCCCACCCCTTGAGAAATGACCTCCCAGCCAGGAGGCAACCATACCTGTGGCACTGGCGGTGGCATGGCCTTTGTGGCCATGTTCAAGCCACGGCGAGAGCCTGGGCAACCCCTGCCCCCAGAGCTGGGGGGGGGCAGAAAGAGAAGGCGGGAGCCAGGGAAGGTGGGCAGGAAGAGAGAACAAAAGTTGGGCAGACTGGCAGAAAGATAGACACGGAGAGAGGAGGCTGGAATAAGCGGGCAGACAGAGAGTGCTGGGGCACGGGGGCAGAAAGAGGAAGAGGAAGAGGAAGTTGACGCAGCTGAGGTAGGAGGGCAGAAAGAGACCATAAAACCACAACACTATATAAACTCATAAACCCCCCAAAACTATTGCATCCCAGACAGGTTGGGTGGGGCGGGCAGGCGGGCATCAGACAGGTGTAGCAACCGTCTGTCTGTGGTAGCAGCAAAAAGGGGGCCACGGAAATAATTTCAGTGAACAACGGCAAGAAATGACCAACAACAGTTTCCTGGAGCCCGTCCCATTTTCTCGCACAACGGGGCTTTCCTGCTAGTGGTACAGAAGGAAGGAGTCTTGGTGATAAGCGTCAGGATCTGCTCCGTGTCCGTTCGGCATCTCCCTTGCCTCCGAGGGGCTGTTTCACACAAGCATGTCGATCGTTCTGTATTTCCCACTTGATGGTTTGCTGCCGAATGTGTGAAGAGTCGGGAAGCCTTCGCAAGAGGCGGTTTCGGACGATGGAAAAGCTCAGACTGGGAAGGAGGATCCATCTGGGAAGGCTGTTGCACATCGATCGGCTCCATTTGACGTTGCAGTTCTGTAGTGACAGGCAAGCGTGTGTGAACCTGCCCTCGGCCTGGCATTCAAACGCCGAATAGCTTTTTAATTGAATAGTAAGCCAAAATGTGTCAGGAAAAAATGCTGCTGTTGTAGGAATTCCTCCTTGAAATTCAAGATGGTCCAAAGTGTCGTAACAAAAGTTACATTGATTATAATGTGTCAAATATATCGTCCAATTAATCAGGACCATCAAAAGTCAAAGCAACCTTCTCCCAAACTTTTGGGAACCTGAGACGGCTACAAAGGTAGTGAATGAGAAACCCCCTCCTAGTTTCACTCAGGCCCCTTCCGCACGGGCCAATAAACGCAGGCGAACAACAGTGTAAAACCTGTTTGGGGAGGGGGGGACTTTGCACAAATCCCACTCCTAACAGGAGTCCGCCCCATGTTTCCCCTCTCACCCGGGTTTTTCAAGAATCGCACTCTCCACAATTCTTTTGTTTTAACGTGTTTTGCAGCTGCTTCCAAGCCAGGCAGGGAGGCGCTTGCAGTCACGTAGCTATCATGGTGCGGGGGGGGGGGTGTGCCCCACCCCCAGGACGCACCATTGGTGTCACATGGTGGGTGCAAAATTGCCCCCACACCTCTCCCCCTTGGCCTGGCCCCCAGGCTGCTTTTTCAGCCAGCTGCTCTTTGCAGCAGGCTGAACTAAGGTAAGTGTGGGGGGGCGCCACAAGGGTGGGGTGTCGCAGGGGGGTGTTGCTGGAGTGGGGTGCCGTGGAGGCCTGCAAGGGGGGGCTTGGGCACCATTTTGCCCCAGGTGCCATTTCCTCCCCCCCCCAACACACCACTGGACGCTTGTAATGTGGCTGCGTTCCATTTCTCTTTTCTTCTCCACCTGGCATCCACGTGGCCACGTGGGTGCACAAGATCCTAACGTCTATTGGCACGGCTGTGGGGTCCAGTCATGCATGCCTCCATAGCCATGCATCAGTGGGAGGTGGGGTTTTTTTTAAGCTCCTCCGTGCGAAGGCACAACTGCAACCCACTTTGCTTCCGTGGGCTTCGTTCGATGCCTGCACAGAGGCATGCAAATGCGACGACTGGAAAGCGGGTTGCTTTAACCCGACAGCAACTCGCTGTACTTTTGCTGTGCAGAAGAGGCCTCAGTAACCCCCGTGGTGGAGCGTCATCTCTTTTCCTGCTGGCAGCCAAGGTCCAGACTCTGTTCATGTGAGTCCATATCTCAAGTAAGGAAAGAAGGCTGGCAGCACCCAATGCGCGGAGACTGGCGTCTCCAACTCTGCTGACCCAGCTATAGTTACTTTCCGATGTTTCCGATGTGGAACACTTTGGTGCTCTCTTTAAAGAGGGGTTTGCAGTGCCGAGTGACCAAAGAGGTGTTGCAAAGAGAACGCAGCGTGTGGTTCAGAAGTATTTGCTCCAAATGTGTTGCGCACATGACACGTGCACGCTGCTGAGACATACACCATTGGATTCCCTGGGCGGCATTGCTGTATACATGCACTCGCGCTACTGATTTTATCCTGAAGTCACTCCATGAGCGTTGCAATACACTAAATGGGGACATAGAATACAAAAAAGGGTGGGAAGACCACAGTATTGCAGAGGGCAAGTAAATGCCTGGGGTGTAGATGTAGCTGTGCGTTTTTTTGAATGGGAAGTTCCGCCCACAAAATGTCTCTCCAGCCAATCGAAACAGAGAAGCCCCCTCCCGATGAGCACTGAACGGGCGGTCGTGGGGGAATGCTGATGTCTTAAGCCGCAGCAGGCTTCTGCAGAGGGGCAAGTTGCAATGGGGAGTAAGTACTTCGCAGTCAAAAGCAGCGATGTAAAGGAGAGAGGTTTGACTCTACGTTTTCTTTAAAGTGGGGAAAGGGCCAAAGTTCCTCCCCAGGTCCCTCCCCCGAATTTCAAGGAATTTATCAGCCTGGAGTTGGTAACTCTGGTCTTGGCAACATGTCGAGAAAAGGGAATGCCATCATGGCTGCAAGAAAGCAGAAGTTATGGCAAATATATACCAGAAAGCCCTCTGCATGCCTTCACTGACTCAAAACCGACGGGAACGTTTTGAGATGGATGACTGGAGCTCCGGTGCAGACGGGCTGTGGTGACAGCAGATGGCCGAAGAACGTCGCCAGTGTTCCCCGGCCTGTCTGCTGAGGACTGAATGAAATTTATCTTTTAGAAAGGAATCCTATCTTAATCTAATTATTTTCATGTATTAACAGCATTCCAAGCCAAGGGGGACCAGTTTATCACTTAGCTCAGGATAAACCTGAAGTGTGCACTAAGAGGCGACCCGCTCTTTAATTGTTTATTGATTGTGCGTTCTGAAGAGATAAACCATATCAACGAGGTTTGGCAGAGCTGACATATTTGTAATTAACATCCAGCGGCCAAAGTGCTGCTACTGTAAAATATGCATACGACAATATGGGGATCACGTCCCTCTCCAAAACCAGGGTGTGGCGGCCAATTCTGAAACCAGCTTCATTTCACATATTTATTTACTTAGTTACTTCATCTATATCAGGGGTGTCCAACTCTGGCCATGCCAGCAGGGGCTGATGGGAATTGTAGTCCATGAACATCTGAAGTGCCAGAGTTGGAAACGTCTGATCTATATCATACCCTTCACTCCAGTGGAGACCCCCAAGCAGCCTACATCATTCTCCTGACCTCCCAAGGCCCCCAAAACGTTTCCACGGCAGTGTGGGAATGCAGTCCTGGGTCTCCCAGATCCTGCTCTGACACTCCAACAATCCCGGCAGAGTTAGGGGTTAAAACCAGTGCTGTCAAAGTAACCCACCCTGGTGAATAGGATTGCCAAGTGACCAAGAAAAGTGACTGATGCCGCTCTTGTGCCTTTCGCAGAAGTGTGCTCTGAAGTCGTTACGGGCGACGCAATGAAGAGACGAGACGCAGCGATATCATCCGGTGGAGAGAAGCCAGTGGTGATGTAGCGTGATCGATGGATCTGGCTACTCTGCCAAGCTGGCGGTCCCTGGCACCTTTTATTAGGGTTTTCGGGGAAGGCGGGAGAGCGGGAGAATGTTGCACAATACATGAATCATAGGGGCTGCGTTCGTGCGGGCGGAAACGTTCCCGTCTGGGCCTAATCCATACCTGGGGGTATTTACTTTTTGTCCCTTTGTCTGGGGCATCTTGTGACCCGTGAGTCATGGGGGTCTTGTGACAGGTGAGCGTGTGCGCCCAGAAGGCAACAGATGGCGCGGGCATTCCTGTCTGAGGCTCTGCTGGGTTCGCTGGCTCACCCCTACAGTGCTCTCTAGAAATCAGCAGGTGGAGATTTCCGTGGCAGGGGTCTGAGTGTTTTCACCAGATCGAGCTGGTTTCCCCACCCCACCCCACACTTCCCACAAAAAAATGTGCAGGTCTAGTGGGTGAGGCTGAGGATCTATTCTGATTGGGAGAGAGAAAAAGTCTTTGGGATTTTATTGTGAATTGGACTGGAAGAATGAAAGTGGCTTGCACGATTCTTTTGATTTGGGGGGGATGAGGAAAGAGGAGCAAATCTTAGGCGTCAGTGCCTGTTCCAAGAGGACCATTTCCAGAGCCACGTCCAGTGGTGGGATCCAAAAATTTTAGTAACAGGTTCCCTCGCCAGCCCCCACTCAGCAAAGGGGGCAGAGGCGTACCTAGGCAAACCTGAGCCCTGGGCAAAAACTGAGTTGGATTCCCCCGCCATGGGCAGCCACCCCACCATGACCCCCCCAAATCTTTTTTGCACCAGGTCATTTCTAAATCACCATCACATTATAGAAAATGCCCCAACTCACAAATCTGAACACAGCAATGGTGAAACACACAGGTTCTTTGATAGAGACTGGTGAGATAAAAGGTACAAAGGCTGAGAATCCATGAATTGCAGTACCTGAAAGGGATTAATCCAGTTCAGGTAGTGACATTATTAGTCGCAATTGCTATATGGAACCTTCACGTTCAAAGGCAGGATGCCTCTCGGGGAGGTGAGGGCGTGGAGGTGGAAAAGCGGACCCAATTAGTAACCCCCTCTTGGCACACACAAATAATTAGTAACCCACTCTCGGGAACTGGTGAGAACCTGCTGGATCCCACCTCTGGCCACGTCCCAAGGGGGGGGGGTGCAACAGGCTTTTTCTATCAAGGAGACCCCCACATCCTCTGAGGATTTGAAAGGGACGAGGTTTGTTTTGAAGTACAAACCTTCCCCTCCATTACCAGGTGCTCTAAAAGTAGCAAGGGTATATCGACTTTGAGTTTGCTGCCATGAGGTAAGTTTGTGGCCAGCAGGCACAACACGGAGATCACTGAGGCAGGATTAGTACATAAAGGACAAAGATTTATTCATTTAAATTTTACAGGTTGGTTTCAAGAAGCAATTGGGCAGCACAGGTCTCCTGGCAGACGAACCTGGCAGAGGAACATAAATGGAAGCTAGTTATGGCTTTAGAGAATAGTATTTTTAAATTGCATACTAATAAAGAGGGTTTTTTTAAAAAAAAAGATGAAAAAGAAAGTAGTTTGAATTTTCTTTGATGCTTTCAAGCACAAACATACTTTTGCCAGCTGGCCACGGAAGGGGTTGGATTCTCTCACACACAGGATCATTCCACCCACACCAGCCTGGCCTTTCCCAGCAGTCAGACTAAATCAGGGGTAGGGAACCTGCGGCTCTCCAGATGTTCAGGAACTACAATTCCCATCAGCCCCTGCCAGCATGGCCAATTGGCCATGCTGACAGGGGCTGATGGGAATTGTAGTTCCTGAACATCTGGAGAGCCGCAGGTTCCCTACCCCTGAACTAAATGGTCTGCTCATCAACAGGGATGAGTGGCATACTCTGATTCTTAGAAAGGTTGAGGCTGTAGGTTTGCCCTTGGGATCACTCCTGATGCTTACGAACGTGGAAGCCTGCAGGCTAGTCAAGAACAGACTCTTGGATCTTGACTTTCATAATTCGATTCTTGCAGCTTAGACAACTTGCTTCCCTATTACGTTGTTAATCCCATGTGAGCGTGGAGTTATGGCAGCATATCTCCATGTCTTGATTAACCCCACCCAGAGGAGAGTCTTGCCTACTGCAAGATGTAATGTGTTGCCATCAGCTCTTTTGGATGGGAGATATAAAAATATGGAACGTTCTAAAAAGGGTTTGTTGTGATTTGGTTACTGTCGAAACACTTGACCATTCTTTGTTTGTATGTGCTGGTATTTTGTAAGTGCCAGCCACACAATTCAGTCATGAAAGAGTTAATGCTGTGCATTCTAATTAGTTAATGAGGTGTATGACCAATCAATTGATCAGGTATTGGTCAGAGTCCAACTTGGCTTACATGCCAGGTTGCATGAAAGACAAAGGTTATATAGGTAACTTTGTCTCTTTCGTCTGTGTGCCCTGCATGTGTGCATGCCGTGCACACGTGTGTGTAGTTAGAGTTATACACCGTATGATAGCTTGAGGTAGCTAGCTTGTGTAGCTAGCCAATTAGTAAGTAATTTGTTGTTTTAATTCCAAGTTACCCTTCCCTTATAGTCAGTAAACCTTTTTCTTTACAAAAGCAACTGACTGCTCGTTTATTTGCGAAACTCCACAAACTTACCAAGTTTTTCTATAAGATTTTACTACTTGAAAGTACCTGCCCCAAATATGTAATAGGAATGCAAGATGAAATAATATAAAGGGAGCATTCCGTTTTTGCAGAAATTGAATTCTCCGGCCTTTGGCAACAGTGTGATAAAATCTCCAGTTCTGATGCGCTCTTCTGTGAAAATGCTGCAAATTTCATTCTTGAGATTAGTAGCTTTTAATTGTGTGTCTTAGAGATTAGTATCTTTTACTATCTTTTACTATTATTGTACATATTCGTTTTGTAATTATTTCTGCTTTTGTATGCCAATAAAGGTGGTGGTTGTTGTTGTAACAGGGATGTGATGCACTAGAATTCCTCCACCAAAGCGGCCGTTTTCTCCTGGGGGGGAATCTGTGTAGTCTGGGCATCAGTTGTACCATCTGGGACCTAAACCAATAAACTGATTGCAGTGTTGCTTGTTAATCCTGGACAAACTGGATCCCTGACACGAGCCCAGCTAAAACTGACAATACTCAAATGTGGTTTGATTGGACGAGGTAAGAAACTTGAGATTTTGGTCAGCAAAAGCTGTTTTGCAGTTTTATTTATTTATTTATTTATTTATATTTCTGTCCTGCCCACCCCCGAAGGGCTCATTCATTCCTCCTGGCATTTAGGTCTTTGCAGCCAGACCAAGACATAATATGTATCTGTTGTGTCAATGTATTTCGGCAAATCAGGGCCATGCTTCAGGGGAAGAAATGTGCTGCGTTTCTGTTGGTAGGAATAACAGAGGTGCCTTGGGGTAGACAAGAAAGCAATGTGATCTGCTGATAAGTGTTGGAATTCTCCAGTCCCCTTTTATCAGTAAATTACAAGGTGTGGGCATGACACTATGTGGGGATGGGATGTGTGGATTAATGTAACATACAAGTCTATGAGAAGGCCCAAAGTGATAATGCTTACATGTGCCAGCATGTGGCTTTCCAAAGAACTCACTCCTGTTTGCCACAAGAAAGTATTTTTCATTTTATTGGGGGGGGGGGGGCTGTGTCACAGCTGGAGTTTTGTAGTTCAGAGCATTCCCACCTGAAATTGGATGTCTGGTTGGAGATTTTGAGGCCTGTGGCTGAATTAAAGGGAAAGTGCCACGATCCGAGTTCTGTTCTGAAGAGGGGCCGTAGGGCAGTGGCGGACACATGATGTGTAAGAAGTGCTGACAGTCTCACAAATGGCCAGAGGCATAGCTACCACGGGGGGGGGGGGGTGCACGTTGCACCGGGCGCTCCTGGGGGGCACCGAAAAAATGTATTTTTGATATTTTGGGTGTTTTTACTTTGTCAGCCAGCAGGGGGTGCAGTTTTTAGGATAACAGCACCAGAATTTCAGGATATTGTCAGGCGACACTCCTGATGATACCAGCCAAGTTTGGTGAAGTTTGGTTCAGGGGGTCCAAAGTTATGGACCAACAAAGAAGGTGCCCCATCCCCATTGTTTCCAATGGGAGCTAATAGTAGATGGGGCTACCTTTTGAGGGCCCGTAACTTTGGACCCCCTGAACTAAAATTTACTAAACTTAGGTGGCATCAAATGGCCCCCCCATTACCAAGGCATCTCTGGCAGCAGGGCCAGAAAGACCTTCCCTTCTGGAACCAGAGATCCTGCAGAGGCAGGAGCTACAAGGCAGTGCCTTCATAGTCAAGAAGAGACTACGTTTATTTCATGGGATTTCTTCGGGGCAAAGAAGGTGTGAACTGCCTGCCAGGAATGGATTTTGATCCCCAAATGAGCAGAAGCTCCCAGTTCTGAACCACTGAAAGGGGTTTATCCCCCTCCCCTTCCCCTCCTCCCCCAAAACAAAAACCCTAAAGGAGCAGCAGTGGCATAGGAGGTTAAGAGCTCGTGTATCTAATCTGGAGGAACCGGCTCTGCCGCCTGAGGTGTGGAGGAGGCTTATCTGGGGAATTCAGATTAGCCTGTACACTCCCACACATGCCAGCTGGGTGACCTTGGGCTAGTCACAGCTTCTCGGAGCTCTCTCAGCCCCACCTACCTCACAGGGTGTTTGTCGTGAGGGGGGGAAGGGCAAGGAGATTGTCAGCCCCTTTGAGTCTCCTGCAGGAGAGAAAGGGGGGATATAAATCCAAACTCTTCTTCTTCTTCTTCTTCTTCTTCATCATCATCATCATCATTATTATTATTATTATTAATATTAAACGACAGATTTTACTTAATTTCTGATTAACACTGTGTAGATTGTGATAGATTATATCAGTTGTTGTACACTGCCCAGAGCCCTCCAGGGGTGGGCGGTATAGAAGTTGAATGAATGAATGAATGAATGAATGAATGAATGAATGAATGAATGAATGAATGAATGAATGAATGAATGAATGAATGAATGAATGAATGAATGAGCAAGCAGAATCAGAAAGTCTCCCCAGCCAAGAAACTGAGCCAGAATACTGAATATAGGTGTGACACAGAGGAATGAGACCTGAGTTCTGAACAGCTAAGCAGAGTCAACCCTGGTTAGTACTTGGATGGGAAACCACCAAGGAAGTCCAGGGTCATGACACAGAGGCAGGCGATGGCAAACCACCTCTGTTCTCTCTTGCCTTGAAAGCCCTCTGGAGTAGCCATGGCAGCTGCGACTTGACAGCGCTATCTACCACCACCAAGGCTTGTGGAATGGAGGGAAACATCAGTCTCTCTCAAAATGCACTCAACCAAACACATACTTCAACATATTTCTGCTTGCCAGAAAGAAAGAAAGAAAGAAAGAAAGAAAGAAAGAAAGAAAGAAAGAAAGAAAGAAAGAAAGAAAGAAAGAAAGAAAGAAAGAAAGAAAGAAAGAAAGAAAGAAAGAAAAGAGCACGCTTGCAACCATGTAGAAACTGTTACCACGGAAGGAAAATTTGGGAGATATGAAAAGTCAGTTGCTTCTGCAAAGGAAAGAAGTCACATTATCTGGGTCTTCCTGATCTGAGATTGTCACCAGAGAGACCATTTCCTTCCGACACCACAGGAGGCTTTTTAAAAAAGTTTGTATTAAAATGTCAACCACTCAATATAATGTTATAACAAATACCAGGTTCTCTGAATCCCCAGCTTCCCAGTGCAATAGCAAATTCCAAGGATCACCAACCTTTTTTGTCTGTGCGCATCTTTGGAATTCTGATACAGGACGATAGGCACCACGCCATCACAAAATGACTGCTGTAAGAGGTAGTGCTGCTAACCACAAAATGGCTACAATGGGAGGCAGAGACACACACAGAAATATAGAGGAATCTTAGATGCAGGGAGGAAGGGAAATTTATAAAACAGACCTGGGAAAGAGGAGTGTGAGAAAAAATTAAACCAATGCTATGCTGGCAGTTGCCACCGACAGTGTTATTTTAATTTGTATAGCCAACCGACTCTTCAGTGGTTCATCACATGTCCTGCAGGTGAACAACGTCATTGAACCTACTCAACTTTCTAAAACATTCATTCATTCATTCATTCATTCATTCATTCATTCATTCATTCATTCATTCATTCATTCATTCATTCATTCAACTTATAGGCCAGACTTCCCCTTACCAGCCCAGGAAGCATACAACACTCATAGAATCATAGAGTTGGAAGAGACCACAAGGGCCATCAATCAAAGCACTCCCAATAAAACTCAACTGGATAAAACAATAACCTCAGTAGCAAAACATTTATGTTCACATCTTAGTGCCATTAATTTCAACTAAGGGGAATAAAACTATTGAATATTTAAACTATAACCCATAAGATCTGAAAACTGATGCTCTACATTCAAAGAAGGGAAAGAGAAAAGAAAGGAAAGTGGAAGGCTGGTGATTTGGACGCCATTGTTGCTCTCAGCCATAGGCTTCTCAGAACAGCTCTGTCTTATGGGCCCTGTGAAATTGTACTGTGGACCTGCTTCAGAGCAGCCAGCCGGACAGCTATTGGGGCAGGTACCACTAGTAAGTTGTTACTCGCTGAGCACAAGGCTCTTTGGGGAACACACTGGGAGAGGAGGTCCCACTTGGCGGGTGTGAAGGCTTCCACAGACATGTTGGGGACTCCTGTTCTAGCACCTCCCATTGCCGAAATACAAGGGGAAAGGCATATCTTTGCAATGGAAAGGGCTAAAGCTTTTTTAAAAGTGAAAATTGGGAATTTAGAGAGCCTGATACACAGGGACTCCTGGAATTTCGTCCCCCTCCCCTGCAACCCCTCCTCTTAGGCATTTTCCCCACGGACATGATATCCCGAGGGAAAACCAGGATCCAACATGCCGGGTTGTTTGTATCTCGGTTTCTCCTTTTGCACGGCTGCCCTGTCAGCATATTCAGGCCGGGAGGAAGAACTCCAGTGAATTATGCACGAGTCACCAGTTTATTTTCATTTTCCACATGAACATTTACATTTGCGTAGCTTACATAGTTTAAGTACGTTTACATACATTTACGTAGAGTTTGGATTTGGATTTATATCCCCCCTTTCTCTCCTGCAGGAGACTCAAGGGGGCTGACAATCTCCTTGCCCTTCCCCCCTCACAACAAACACCCTGTGAGGTAGGTGGGGCTGAGAGAGGTCCGAGAAGCTGTGACTAGCCCAAGGTCACCCAGCTGGCGTGTGTGGGAGTGCACAGGCTAATCTGAATTCCCCAGATAAGCCTCCACAGCTCAGGCGGCAGAGCTGGGAATCAAACCCGGTTCCTCCAGATTAGATACACGAGCTCTTAACCTCCCACGCCACTGCTGCTCCTGTAGTGTACGTAGATTCCTGCATATGCGTGAACATTCCTGTTTTTCTGACCTTCTGATTGGCTGCAGCTGTGGGGCGGGGAGAGCAGGTAGCGAGGCGGGAAAAATAAAGCATCTCCCGAGATGTCTGCACTGGAGCAGGATCGGCCGGGGCTTTTAAAAAAGAATCTCCAATTCCTTCGTTTTTTGCAAGCCTTTTGAAAGGGAAATCTTGCAGGGCAGGCCCGATTTAGGCCCAGAAGCCGTGCAGAAGTAATGGTTGAAGCAGGATGTTTCACCTCCTTATCACAAGCCATATTGGCAGTGGGGAAAACGCCTTAGTGTCCTTGGGACACAGTCCTTCAAGTACTCCAGGGCATAGGTGGGATCCAGCAGGTTCTCACAGGTTCCCGAGAGTAGGTTACTAATTATTTGTGTGTGCCGAGAGGGGGTTACTAATTGGTGATTTTGCTACGTGATTTTTGCCTTAGTTACGCCCTCCTCTCAGCAGTAGCACGCAGAACTTGAAGCAGTCTAGCAGGAGGTGCACCGGCGTGTGTGGCAGCCTGCACCTGCGTGCATTCATTTCCCGCCCAAGGACCAGTGCATCAGCTGCGTCCTTGCCACAGCCCCACCCAGGAATGCCCGGCCACGCCCCCGTCGTGCCCCGCCCAGCTCCATTGGCGCTACGCCACAGTTTGAATCCCACCACCATGGGAACCTGTTACTAAAATTTTTGGATCCCACCACTGCTCCAGGGTCAAACACTTTATGGCCTTATAGGTCAACTCTGCCTAGAAATGGATGGACTTCTTTTGAAAAGTCCTCAAGAATTCTCTTTGACATACATATCCTATAATACTTCTTTCCTGTGAATGGAGATGGAAGACTCGGGCAGTGCCTACAGCAGCGTTTCCCAACATTTTCGACGTCACAGTACCCTTGACCTCACTCTTCATATCTCACGGTACCCCTGCCGCCACCCTCCACCTTCTCCTCCCAGGGTGAAGAGAAGCACGGGGGTGGGGCGGGAAGTGGCTGCTGACCTTGCGGCAGGTCCGGCCCCCTGGGCCGGCTCCATGTCCTTGCTGGCACCGGCAGAAGACACTGGAAAAGTGAGGGGGGCTGGTAGCGTTGCCATGGTACCCCTGGGACATGCTCACGGCACCCCAGGGTACCACGGAACCCTGGTTGGGAATCACTGGCCTACAGGTTTGAGAAATCTTCAAATGTGAGGTTTGCTGAGAAGCAGACCTCTAAGTACAAACCTCACCATTTCAAAAATGGCCACTGTCGAAAGCAATGAACATCATTGTATTGTCAAAGGCTTTCACGGCCGGAATCACTGGGGCGCTGTGTGGTTTCCAGGCTATATGGCCGTGTTCTAGCAGCATTCTCTGCTGACGTTTCGCCTGCATCTGTGGCTGGCATCTTCAGAGGATGAAGATTCTGAAGATGCCAGCCACAGATGCAGGCGAAACGTCAGGAGAGAATGCTGCTAGAACACGGCCATACAGCCCGGAAACCACACAGCACCCAAATGAACATCATTCTTTCAGAATTTCAGATCTGTTTGATGATTGTAGCTGCACTGCAAATGGGGATGTTCTTGATTACACTTGTGTAGGTGCTTAAAATGTAGGACAACAGTGGTCATGTGATCACTCAGTAATCTGCCTCTTTAATTTCCAAAGAAAATCTGAAGGTGTCTTTGGTGACTGTGACCCTTCGGCTCCCTCCTGTGGCAAAAATACTTAATGACAAGAAAAGGGCTAAAGTGGGATCAGCCATCGGAACTCTAATGCTGGGATATTTTACCCAAAGCAAAAAAAAAAAAAGTGTAATGCCTTTTGTAGGTCCAGTTAAAATATCAGGAGAATAAGTGGCGAGCGAGCTTTCAACAGGACTTCCATTCTTCTCCCAGGCTGACCTTGCTACGGTCATTCTCGCCACAGACCTCCAGACTGGACGACTGTCATTCGTTCTACGCAGAGCTATGCTTGGAAACCAAAGATCACAGAACATGGCGCTGTGAGACTCCTTACAGGGTCCCCTTTCTCTGCCCCTATTGAAACAGCTGCACCAGTTGCCCGTCAAGTTGAGAATCAAGGTGTTGTTTATTACCTTTAAAGCCCTGGGCCCTGTATATCTGAGGGGCAGCCTCCTCCTATATATTCCCTCATGGTTGCTCCACTCTTCATCAAGCAGTTTTACTGAGGGTGCTGGAACCCTGTGGAGTGAGTCCGTCTGTCTGTCTTCCACCAGGTCTGGACATTTTCAGTGGCAGCTCTTTCCTGGTTGAACGCCTGCCAGGGGAGATTTGTATCCTGTCGTATTTATCTCAGGTCCACAGGATCTGCAATACAGTGCTCTTTCGACAGGCATTCCTCCAGATTCAGGCCACTGGTTCGGTCTGATACCCTCTGCTGGCTGACTTGACTCCTCTGATTCATAGCACTGAATACTGTAATAATGGGATGTGTTGGTTTTTAATGGGCCTTTCCCCACTTTCGTCCTTCCCCTCTATGCCGCGCGCTGTTCTCAGCGCGCAGCATCCCAGGCGCGTGCCCGGCCGTCCCCACAACCCCGTGCTCTGCACGGGGCCATCAAAAGGTGCCGTTGAGAAGAGCGCCTGGGATGCTGCGTGGCAGCTGAGGGGCGCGACAGCAGCAGCTTCAGGGCGGCTGCGCTGTCACCGCCCCTCTCAGTGGGGAGTGACGAGGGACCCCACGCTACTCTCCTCGAGTAGCGCGGGGCTTAAGGGAAGTGGGGAAAGGCCCAATGTTATGTTGTTGTGATATTTGTTGTATTGTAAACCATCCTGAGCTTTGGAAGTGTGGTTTAGAAGTTGAATGAATGTCTGAACGATTTCTCAAGAGCTCTGCTTTTGGATACATGTAAAGAAAAGGGAGCGATGGGAGAAGAAGAAAAGAAGACATCATTCCAAGCCCTGACGGAAAAGCCCCAGGGCCTGCAGCGGACGGCCATCTTGCCAGGAAATAAGCAGATGCGACTTAGACGGCACTAGGTGCCAAAGAAGATCTCAGGCTGCCCCAGGGGCTCTTGGGATGTGGGACCACTGACCAGGAGCAGTCCTGGGGGCTTTGGGGTAGGGCCAGAGGCAGGCATCACCTGAGTGTGACACTGAATGACACGTCAGGCAAAGTTTTGCTTTGGCCTGCCACTGCTCACCTGGCAGCCCTGGAAGGAAGGAAGGAAGGAAGGAAGGAAGGAAGGAAGGAAGGAAGGAAGGAAGGAAGGAAGGAAGGAAGGAAGGAAGGAAGGAAGGAAGGAAGGAAGGAAGGAAGGAAGGAAGGAAGGAAGGAAGGAAGGAAGGAAGGAAGGAAGGAAGAGTGGAAAACCCCAGGGGTGGAAGAGTGCAAATGTCAGGCCTAACAAAGACTCAATGGCAGCATCAAAACCAGCAGTGACGGGATAATGCTGCCTGTTTTTGCTTTCTGTCCCTTTTCATAATAAACATGCAACCTTTACAAAAGAGTTCTGGGAACCCCAAGAGCCTCCATTAAAACGGCAGGACATTTTTTGCCCAAGCCATTCACACGGCAATGGTTTTGCCTTCCATTTTTGTTCGAAGGGATACACACTCTTACCAGTATGCGTTGCGAAAAAGAATACTGCAGTTGTCGGGTCTTTTATAACCATTCAACGGTTAGGCTGCAGTCCTCAGAATATTTTCCTGGGAGTAAGCCCCATGTAATAAAGCATCACTTACTCCTGGGTAGACCCTGAGGGTAGGAGACATGACTCAAAGGTGAGGATCTACTTTGGATACAGCAGTTCTCAGGCCCAACCAACAGCATCGCCACTCAAAATACCTGCCATTAAAGGTTGTCTTGTCTTAAAATACTCAGGACAGGTAACAAGTTGAGTGAAAGGTCCCGACCACCAACCCTGGAGAGCAGCTGCCAGTAGAGTTCACAATACTGACCTTGACAGGAGAAAGGTCGGACTCAGCATCCCAAATGTCTGCTGAGAATTGTTTCCTTCGGGTTTCATCTTTACCTTTGTTATTAGTATCACCTTAATCTCACATGTGCTTTGTTCTAGCTTCCTGCCATTGTAGTTATTAACGCAGATTGAATGGTTTTATTTTATTTACTTATAATATTACTAAATCAATATTTCCATTATGCTAATAGTATGTCTCTTTTTAGTCATAAATAAATAACTATAAGTATTTTAATTAGCTCAGCACTATATAAAAAGGGTATATTTGCAAGAATTCAATTTCACCCAAGATCTTCCTAGTAATTTCAGATATGATACTCAAATCTTTCTTTCTTTCTTTCTTTCTTTCTTTCTTTCTTTCTTTCTTTCTTTTGATTGCTGTATCTCCGCAAAGCTCGGGGCGGGCCACAACATAAAACTTAGGACAATAATCAAATTTTAAAATATAAAATCCCAATATAAAGAATTAAAATTGATTAAACAGCAATACAAACACCAAACACAGTAGATTAAAACCGATGGCATTAAATGACCCTTTTCCACCTCTTTCCCCCCACCCCTGGCCCCCCGGAGGCCAAAAGAGTTGATCTACGTCATTCGATCAGGCTGGCTAGTTGGGAAAGGCCAGGTGGAACATCCACGTGACGTCTTACAGGCCCTCCGGAACTGCCACAACTCCCGCAGGGTCCTGACATCACTTGGTAGCTGGTTCCACCAGGCTGGGGCCAGGGCCGTAACGCTAGCAACTCTGAATAATTATAACAATAATAATTATAACAATGATCTTCACTGGAATTGGAGACAGGGAACTTCCTGATTTTCAAATCAGAAGGGATGTTGGAAGTCAGAGGAGGACTGTCACTTCCCACTCTAAGGCACGGAGCAGCTCCAGTTCATGGGAGAGCTGTCTCTCATACTGAAACTGGTTCACACCAAGCCCCAAAAGTCACATCTCTGCATAACTGAAAGAGTTCCTCCATATCTTGGAATTGCTGGAAGTGAGGGAAGTGAGGGACTTTACATTGTCTCCTGCCTGTAAGGTTGGGTTGGGACCTCAGGAGATTCAGGTGGGAGTCGGTGGAAAACCTTGCCTTGCATTCCACGTTCTGGGCGCAGTGCCCAGAGACTCTGCTATCTGCTGTCTACTCATAACCTTGTGGCTGTCTTGCTTGATCTTGCTTTGTGTGAACTGTGTGAATTGTTGTCTGGGAAAAGAGGGGTTGTTTATGTTGAAGGGACCTTCGCGCGCAAGCCCAACTCGTAAAAGCAGTTGGCCAAACGGGGTCTGGTCAGAATTCGCATTGTCTGTAGAAGATCATGATTGCCTACCAATAAATGAACTGTAATGGTTACTATTGGTCTTACACTGCCTCAGTGACAGAGGAGGACTTATCAGTGATGCCCAGCTGACAATGTCACCTATGCTTTGAAATAAAGGCTTTAGAACAAACCTACTGTTTCCCTTGTTTCCAGACTCGAGGTCCGACATGCACTCTGCTTTTAATGCAAAGGTAACTCTCTTACCAGAGGGAATGACCAACAGGAATGACAGCCCTTTCAGGCCTAATCAGCAGCTAGCCGCCAACAACAGCTCCAAGACTTGCTCTTGGTTTCCTGCTGATGTCTCAGTCTGAGGTGCTGAAACCACTCGACCCTTCGCAGAGAGATGGTGCCATATTTGTGCCCTGTCTGAAACAAGGGCAACTCCCCATTACAGTGATTGCCTTCTTTTGTGGCAGAGCAGCCCCCGCAGTCACTGTGGAGGGCTTCGTGCCAGGAACTGTTTAAACATTTTATATCTTGACCTAAATGATGATGTATCTGGTGTGCCAAAGTACAGTGTAGCCTTTAAGGTGACCCGTTTTTATTAACTGCCTCTTTATTTTCTCCAGGTTAGAAAAGTGGACCATGAGATTGAGGAGCCAGGTCCTTCCAGACTGCTGACGATCTCAAAACTCACAGGAGAGGTGAAAATATTGCTTAAAGGAAGTTCTTCAGACTAAATGAAGCCTTAAAGCCTCTCTGGCCTGTTGTTGGGCCTTTAGAGTAACTGGTGGGCCACTGCGTGAGCAGGACGCTGGGCTGAATGGACCCTCACTGGTCTGGTCCAGCAGGGCCCTTCTGATGTTCTTATCAGAAGAATTACATCCGTTGGGACTTCCGGTGGGGCAAGACGCTCCTTAAGCAGCGGAGTGTCGGAGTTTGCGGTTTCTCCTCAATTTTCCTTATTGGGGGTTCAAAACTGGAGGGCTTCTAAGCTCAAGTGTAAGAGCTTAGTCAAAGTTCATCTGTGGGCCGGGTTGCGGCGGGATGGCAGGCGCGCTTGGGAGAGACAGTGATGGCGGCCTTCTCCATTCTCCAAAGCTTGGGAGGGCGCAGTGCTGCACGGAGCCGTGAGTCATCGTAGCCGGCCAGGCTGACGCTGAGGCGCAGGAGTTTCCAACTGCCGTCGAGGTGTGAAGAGCGCCAAGCGAGTCCCGGTTTCATTGGAGGTTCCCGCAAGGCCTAGGTAACGTCTCACCCCCGCACTGTAAACTGTAAACTACGGCCTTTACCAATGCCACTGACACCCTAAGGCCCTCATCAACGCCTAGCGTCAACTCAAGCCATTAGGCTTCAGCTCCCCGGTTCCTGGTTCCCAGGCAAGGATGGCTGCGCAAGAAGCTGCTGCGGCTGGTTGCTTTCCCTCAATGTAGTATGGATGTTTTGTGTGGTTTCCTGCTTATGCTTACACTGCAGTCCCAAGTGGGGTGGCAAATGTCTAAGGGCATTGAAGCCAGCGGGCACAGGAGGGTGGGATTCTCTTTCGGGTGGCACTGCTGGACTGGGCTGCCAGGATGAAGATCAATGGGATGGTGGCCTATTTGCAACCTTCTCAGAATTTTAAACCCCTGGCTCCTGTGTTTCCTGGCCCCTTTCCAAAAGCAACCATTTTATGGAGAGAGGCTCTATTACCCCTGCAGCAGTTATAGCCATTGGAGTGGTCATCTCAGCAAGCATGAGCAGTGGGGAGCACTACACCATTTTAAGGGTGTGTAAGTGTTATCTCCTTGAATGGAACATCCCCCTCTTTGTCTTTACCCAGGAGCTGCCCTGTGACCCCTCCTCTCTCTGGCCCCTTCTGCACATGCAGAATAATGCACTTTCAATCCACTTTTCACAATTGTTTGCAAGTGGATTTTGCTATTCCGCACAGCTGCAAAGTGGATTGAAGGCGGATTGAAAGTGCATTATTTGGCTTGTGCGGATGGGGCCTTTGTCTATTGTTCTTCCTACCCTCCACATAGTCCTTCATGAAGTCACATGTATCTACTGGTCTCTCTGGTATAAATAATACCTCATACTCCCATATATATGATGCTGGATTAGCTGGTCACTTATGACAGGGAAAAATATACTTTAGATTAGGTTTCTCTGACTGCAACCTGAATGTGCACAGAATCTACTTGAATAAATGTAAGTTTAAACTTTTTGCAATGTACTTCTTGGGAGATTTATTTACTGCACAAAACATCATGCTTCTGCAACTGGGCAAACTATGCTATATTATCCAGATATCCCCATAATAGTGCTTTTCAATTAACATGGTAACTCTGTGTAAGGACAGCTCTGTCGCAGCTCCAATCATGGGAACATTCTTAAATAGATCTCTTTGAAAATTCCTATTAATCAATTAAAGCTGAAAGGCAAGGAGTGTTTGGCTCCTCCCACTCCCAAAATACTAGAACATGAGGGCATCCAATGACGCTGATTGGTAGTAGATTCAGGATGGACAAAAGAAAATACTTTTGTATGCAGCAAGCGATTAAAATCTGGAATTTGCTGGAGGATGTAGTGGTGGCCACAGGCATAGACAGTTTTAAAGGGGGATTAGACAGGGTGATTGAAGGGAACCTCCACATTCACAGGAAGTCAACCTGTGAATCCCAGTGCCAGGAGGCAACCTCAACCACTGTTCTTGGACTTCCAGAGGAACTGGTTGGCCAGTGCTTAATACAGGATGCTGGGATAGAGAGACCTCCATTGGTCTGATCCAACAGGGCTCTTTGCATGTTCTTATGTTTTTTTCTATGATACGCTGCCATTCAGAAAATAGTCTATAATCTGTCAGCTAATAGGTTGTAGGAATTGCAGTGTGGAACATCACATATTTAATTCAGTAAATAAGATTGCTTTGTGCCGCAAAACATTTTGGCTTCCTCTGGAAGAGTCAAAGGATGTCTGTGAGCTGTTCCCGTCACCTGAACAGAAGTGGTGGATGATTGTTTGTCAACAGTCTGGTGAAAGGACTTCTCCTCTCTAATTAGTTAAGTTGTGCCGCAACGGAGTGATGGCATGTGAGTATCAAAGGAACGCACGCATGATCAGCAGCACAAAATGGAATCATCAGCCTAATGAGGTGTGAAATGATCTATTCTGTTAGAAGAGAAGTTAACAGCTGCCCACGTTAGACTCTGCCATGGCTGATGGTGCTTTCTCAGAAGAGTCTGGGCAGATAGCAGAGAAGGTGTTGCCTTCCTCATCATGCTTGTCATGCAACTTCAGGGAAAACTTGTCAGGTATTCCACCAGCAATCTGAGAACAGGGCTTGGCGACCCTTGGGTAAGAAAAGAAGAAGAGGAGGAGTTTGGGTTTATATCCCACCTTTCTCTCCTGTGAGGAGACTCAAGGTGGCTTATAAGCCCCTTTCCCTTCCTCTCCCCACAACAGACACCTTGTGAGGCAGGTGGGGCAGAGAGAGTTCCGAAGAACTGTGACTAGCCCAAGGTCACCCAGCAGGAATGTAGGAGTGCAGAAACACATCTGGTGCATCAGATAAGCCTCTGCCACTTAGGTGGAGGAGTGGGGAATCAAACCCTGTTCTCCAGATTAAAATCCACCTGCTCTTAACTCCACTGGCAAATGCAAGACCTGCTGCTTCTCCATTGGTCCCCCCACCATTTCTTAATTTGCTGGCGGCAACCAAAACAAAGCTAAATTATCTCCATTTTGGCAACATCAGCTCTTTTGGGATCCAAAGACTTGTTACTGGCCTAACAGGGGAAGGGGTTTCAGGAAAGGGATTCTCCACCAGCTGCTAAGAGTGTAACAGCACACTTTTAGGTTTTTAAGTAGCACAGGGGAATAAAACTCACATTGGCAGTGAGAGGTTGGCCAGAGGGGATCTTTGGGACTGTATAATACGGGGAAGGGATTCTGGCAAAGAATATTCCACATAGGAACGCAACAGTCCAATTGAGCTTAAATGTTTTGTATAAATTTAGTTCAAAAATACATACATACAGTAAGACACAAGAGCACACACATTCAAGTTCTAGTATATAAAAAGGTTTGAAATATAGATGGGAGGATAGAGAGGGAATGGGGGTTTGCAGGGTAATATGTTACCTAACGATTCTTAAGAGTAGACGAAGTAGAAGGCAGGGATTCCACGCCAGCACAGAAACCCGGTGAAGACGATATCGTGTCTCAACACTGACCAGACCAAGGGAGGTACAGGCTAGTAATGAGCAAGGTGCTCCAGGAGAACTAAACCTTTATAGGGTAGATCATTCTTTGGCAGGAAAGGGAACCAATCAGAGTAAGTTTTGTTTCTGCAACATCTGTGCTGGATTTGGGGTGCTGACCTCGATGAGTCAGTTCACCTACTGCCCTGACTGTAGAGCTGAGCCCTTCGGGGATCGGGCGGTATATAAATTTAAGAAATAAATAAATAAATAAAAAATAAATAACCTCGTGACAATAGGGCCAGGATTACATTGTTAAGCTAAATGAGAGAGGGCTGCAATGCTCCCATGCAGATTAACCCTGTAGGGTCACTGCCCAAGATATTCAGATTTTAGCTGAGACCTTTGGACCTGGGAGAGGTAAGGGGCTTTTAGGAGAACCATTACAAAAGGAGGGGGAAATGCAGAGCAGTAAGTATTTGTTGCTGACCTGTGTTTCCGATAGAGATAAAGAATACAGTATCTGCTGGCAGGGTGACTTTCCATATCCTTTGTCCTTAACAGTTCCTATAGCAAGGTGTGGTAATCAAGCATGCTATTAACTCAAATGAGACCTCCAGGTTGCCAGGAGTAACTCATTATCTTAACTCAGCTTTTGTTAAGGCAGTTTTGACCTTTGGCTTGTGATCAAGTGACCATGCGGCTACCTACACCCAGAGGAGTATTTTCCACCTGGCTTTTGCCAATATGGTTTTAAAGCAAAATATATTTACTAATATTATTCTGGGGGTCCTTTGGGTCGTTACAGACCATGGGTCAATCTTTCGGCCAACATATTGGCTTCTTCTTGGTGCCTCTTCCAGTGGGAAACTTAAGATCACCTGCAGCAGCATCAGGCAGGAGACAATAGAGGGAAGGCCGGTTGCTCCACGATCTCTCTTGGTCCCTGAGGCCAACAGGCAGCAGAGAATCTCCCACCAGTCTGGTGGTCTCAGGAGATACCCGGTCGTGACTTTGGGCCTATTGGAAAGGACTGTAGAGCTGAGTAACAGTAACGGTATGTTTGTCCTAAGAGAAGTAATTTCCACATTGTTCCCTTACAAATGCCTTTTCTGGAGTATGATGTCAAAGAAAGGCTGGCCAGCAGGATTTGTCTTAAGTGGGCAGGAACAGCAGCAGAAAAGAGACTGTTCGGTTTTTACTGCAGATTCCCTATAAGTGACCCAGACATGAGGGGCTGATGCAAGCCCTCGTGCACCCAAAGTCCTCCCCTTAATCACCTCCTCCAATTGCAGTGGGGAAACCCTTTTCCTTGGACCCTAAGTGTCTCTTCCATTGGTGCTTATCTTTGTGTGTTAGAGGCAGACACCCCCCCCCCCCATACATGCTTTCCTCTTTTGCTGGGTCTTTTGGGGCTTGTGGGAAAAGACTGGTATTGCATGAAGGGAAGCTTTGAGCCCCAGAAGACTGCTGGGCAGTGGAGGACCACTTCTGCAACTGACAAGGGGGCCCAGCCAGACGGAGCAAGGCTTAGGATCCCACCCATAGACCCTAGCCCAGGGGTCAGCAACCTGTACCACCCAAAGAGCCACTTGGACCCATTTTCCACAGCCCCGAAGATCTACGGAGCCGCCTCCAGTTCGGCCCCTCCACTCATTTCCTTCCAGCGCTGGGAGGCAGAGGCACCGGGCAGGGAAACCCCCTCTGCCCGCCTGCCTGCTCCGTGGGGCAGAGGGGGGGCGGTCATGGCCTGCCTGGTGCTGCCGCCTCTCGCTTCGGGAGGCAGCAGCGCCAGGCAGGGAAACCCACTCTGTTCCACGGAGCAGGCAGTCACCTACTCCGTGGGGCAGAGGGGGGGTGGCGGCTGCGGGGGTAGCAGAAGGGAGATGGCGGCTGCTCTGGAGGGACACGCCCACGCTACCCTCCAACCTCCAGGCCACGCGGAGCCGCAGTATAAGGCTGAAAGAGCCACAAGCGGCTCCAGAGCCGCAGGTTGCAGACCCCTGCCCTAGCCAATATAAAATGAAAAGGGGTGTGGGGAGATCCTTAGCCCTTCTGGCATCTCACCTCACCCCGTGCTGCACCCCCGCTGTCCTCAGTGTCTCCTTGCCCGCTGTCTGTGTGGGGGAGGGATACGTCCCATGGCCATTGTTCCCATTTTACAACTGAGAGAGTTAAGCCAGAAAGGCAGTTAAAAAGATGCCTGGAGAGGGACCCAGGCCTTCCAGAGCAAGCAACTTTATCCTATGTATTGTCAGAGGCTTTCACGGCCGGATTCAACTGGTTGTGGTGGGTTTTCCGGGCTGTGTGGCCGTGGTCTGGTGGATCTTGTTCCTAACGTTTGGCCTGCATCTGTGGCTGGCATCTTCAGAGGTGTATCACAGAGGGAAGTCTGTTACACACTGTGTCCAGTGAGAAGGGAATGTTTAGTGGGGTATATATTCTCTGTGTCCCAGGGTGGGGAACCGATCAGTAAGCAGGCAGAGGGTACCTGGTCAAGATTCCCGAGCTGTTCCAGATCAACTTGTTGTCATACAAGAGTGGGGAGCTCCTTCTGTTTAGACCTTTCTGGTGTTCCTTCGCGTGGTCTGAGGATTGTGGTTTGTAAAATGTTTGTCTTGAAGAGTTCTCTCTTAGGCTCCTGCACAGAGTCCACTTTGTGCATGGTAGCTGCATCTCTTTGGTTAGCATCCTTGATCGGTACTGATTTCTGAGGCTGTTCAGGGCATCCCTCCCAACATGGCTGAGATGGTATCGCAGACGGTTCTTTTTGTTGATCCCTTCAGTCAGGGCATAGTAGCAGAAGCATCGTCTGTCATGATCCAGAGAGACGGTGTCACCTTCTGGGGGATGTGTGTAGAGTTCTTCTTCCTGTTTTGTAAATTGATTGGAAATTGTTGACTGGGGCTCTTGTGTAAGGGATGGAAGGGGGGGGGGCATGTACCTTAGGGAAAACACCCATCTGTGAATCTTGCTGTAAGATCTCTGCACTATGCCCATAGAAGGAATTTATGGTGGCAAATGGGGGGAAGAGAAGAGCCTATTCGGCCAACCCATCAGGGAGAGGGAAGATGGCAGACTTTTCATATTCCAGCTTTGGGTCCTGACACCAGTAATGCAAGAGACTGGTGAAATGCCAGCTGGGTGAGATGTGCGAGTGGGTTCTTTCTTGTATAGAGGGAATGAAAATGTGTATTTGTTGATGACTTGCATTCTTTTGGGGAAATTCTGCCAAGAGCAAAGTGCTGTGGATTGGTTCTGGTGGGTTTTCCGGGCTGTGTGGCCGTGGTCTGGTGGATCTTGTTCCTAACGTTTCGCCTGCATCTGTGGCTGGCATCTTCAGAGGTGTATCACAGTGGGAAGTCTGTTACACACTGTGCTGTGGAGTTCTTCATACAAGAGTTTAGTTTGGAAAGGTCGTCCTTGAGACTCCGTTGAGTCTGACAGTATAAGACCAGTGGTTCCAAAGTAAGTCTTTTGCATTTGGAAAGAAAGAATAGGTTCATTTGCATTCCCTGTTGTGAAAGATCCTGCTCACAAAGACAACCCCAAACAGCAGCACATGTGTTGCTGCATTGTGATTATTATACACCCCTGCAGAAATTTTTTAGCAAACTGTTGTTAATGAACAGCCAAAGAATTCCCGACAAGGAATTAGTATCATATTTCTCAGCCGACCAGCATCCTCTCACAATGATGTCGGTAGCCAAGTTTCTCCTAATTGCTCCGAGGACTTGTGAAGCTAAGCAGAAGACTGCAATAGCCAACTCCAGGGCATAATGACTGCAGTGTATCCAGTCTGATAAATTATTCTGTACATATCTTATGCCAATAAAGGTTGATTGATTGATTGATGAATATATTCATTTCTATGCAAGTTTCTTCATGAGACGAGAAGAGGAAGAGCAGGTGTTTATACCCTGTTCTTCTTTCCCTTAATGAGCCCCAAATGCAGCTTAGAAATTCCTTCCCTTCCTCTCCCTGCAACAGGGACCTTGTGACGTAGGTGGGGGCTGAGAGAGTTCTGAGAAAACTGTGACTGACTCAAGGTCACCCAGTGTCAGGGGGATGCTTATATGAAGTACATTCTTAAAGCTGTGTAATCTCAGATATAACAAAACAATGCTGCTTTGATAATATGTGACCAACTTGCTTCTTTGACACATATGGCCAGTCTACTATATGTTACCACTGCCACCTGTGCATTCTTTCCTTGACCTAGGCTTTATGGCTTTGCATGCTTTGTAGTAAGCTAGGCTTCCCCTGTATCAACTGTCCCGTGAGAAAAGAGCTACAACTGATATCTTCTTGTGGGCAGAAGACCAGGTGGCTCCTTCGCTATCTCTTGCCGACCTTGGGGCAGTCTGGGTTCCAGAGGCTGACTCTGGGAAGTTGGGAGGGGGATTCTTGGAGGGATATATGGGACTGTAGATGCCAGCTTTGGTAGAACTGGCTTTTGCTTGAATACGTCATCAATAAACACTGCTGATTTCTACTTCGGAGTTTGCTTACTGGTGTCGGGTTGACCTGGATGTTGGGGGAAGGGAGCTCAGGTCTGTGTGGATTTGCTATGTGGAAGTATCATTCTGCTGCTTCCTTAGTATTCCTTATCTTCTGTGCAAGTTGGTGAAGGCCATATACCCCGGTCTGTGGTGCAGCTGTGAATTTGTACAGTGGGCAGGGGGAAGGGTTTGCTGGTTGCCTTATAGCCATGGTGGCGAACCTTTGGCACTCCAGATGTTATGGACTACAATTCCCATCAGCCCCTGCCAGGGCCGATGGCCAATTGTAGTCCATGCTGGAAGGATTCGAGCTGGGAAGTGAGTCCACTGCTATATCTGGAGTCTCCAAATTCCTATAGGATCAAAGTCTCTGCTGGACTGGCAAGAGACTTCTTTACGCATTCAATATACCTTTCAACTTTTTTATATCATTCGTCCTCAAAGGCTCTCTTTGAACTGCACGGGACTCATCTTGCCTGCAATAAAGAAATCTTTGTTCGTTCACAAGTGTTTCAGTTGTCTGGTCAAAGGAGGTTCTGACAGTTGGCTTAAGGTTCCAAGACCTAATCTCAAGCCACTTCTCCCTGACCCCTGGACTTTTCTCCATTCCCACAGTGATGAATGGGGCTACGAACGGGTCAACAACCAACAGTAATGGGGACCAAGGTGAGGATGGTGGGGCTGCTGGGGGTGCCCCCTTGGACCCTGGAAATGCGGGCCTAGAAGATACCCATGGCCACATGGGCCCGACCTGGGCAGAGGAAGCACCCTTGAGCTCCTACCCCTGGGAACCGAGCAGGCGTCATTCCCACGCCACTGGTGGGCCTGCGTGGTTAGGGAGCTATGCAGAAGTTCCTCAAGATGGAGTGACACATCAAGGGGAGAGATTCTGGAGACTGAGAGGAAGAACCCGCTGAATGTGGGGAGAGGGCGAGAGAAATGGCCCTGCTCTGACGGAGTCACAAAGAGTTGTGACGGGACCTCTACCTTCTGCAGCAACAGAAGATGGACCTGCGTATGATCCCCATACCAGCTGTGGCGGTGTGCCCTGGGGCCAGAGTGGGTGACCCGGGCATGTAGTACCTGGTAGTACCTGGGGCTGGGGCCAGAGTTCTGGCTCTCCAAGCTCCTACTCCCCAGGCACCTCGATGGGAGGAGAAGAAGGAGCTGAAGGCCACCTTTAACGGAGTCCCTGAGACACCCCCCTACTTCCTTGTACCAGTGGGCTCCTACATGTGCATGATGAGAGGAGAGTTCGAGATGGATGTGGGATGAGTTTACAAGGTCAGAGCTCTGTTGGAGGGAGAGAATTTGCTGGCCATGTGGCTAGTGCGGCTGGGTGCCTGAAGGAAAGCACAGGAGATACAAGATTTTGTATCAAGATTTTGGTTTTGTCCAGGGAAGATCCACAAGCTGTTGATTAAACTACTGTTTTACACAAGAGTTTGTCTCAGTCTTTGGGATTCTGACAGTGTGTTTGTGTGTGTGTGTGTGTGTGTGTGTGTGTGTGTGTGTGTGTGTGTGTGTGTGTGTGTGTGTGTGTGTGTGAGCTCAATAAACTGTCCAACCCAAACCTGACTCTCTCTCCTGTGGTGTTCCAGGTCTCCTGTGGCCAAGGACTGTCTCAGGTGTAGGAGGTGACCACTGGCTAGCGGTCTGAATAGCTGTGGCTGCCATGGGAGGTGTGCGGGGCAGTGGAATGGGGCAGAATGGGACCCCCCTGAAAGGATGAGGGGCACTGGTGGGTAACACAACAGGGCAAACTTTATTGAGGAATAGGGGACAGAAAGACATAACAGAACCCCCTAGCCCAACAAACACCCCACCCCCAACAACAGACCACTTCATGTTCTCCCTGTGGTGGTGCTTTGAAGACCCATTCCTAGAAGACAAGGCCTGCGCCCAGCTCCAATCAGTCCACCAGGGAACCCAGTTGGTGGCTGACTGTGCAGGGGAGTTCTGCCAGCTAGCCAGCCGGATCCGTAGCTGGCCAGAGAGAATCTTCATCCACATGTTCAAAGATAGGCTAGATGGACCCAGATGTCCTGCAATGGGCGTTGGTGGCCGGGGACCTGGACACCTTAATGGGATGGGTTTGCCTAGCTGGGGATCCGGAGGGTTGCCTGAAAGAAGTGCGGCGGTCCTGGCAACGAGCACTGGGGGGATGCACAGGTGGCCTCAAAGAGTGGGCCCAAGGAAGCTCACCCAAAATGGGTGCCAAAGAAACAAGAAGGAACGGTGACTGGATGACAGAGACAACTGGGGCTGTGTCTACACTGCAGGGAGAGCAGCCATCTGATCACTACCTGCCTGAAGAAAGTGGGAAGTCAATGGGGGGGGGGCTTTTTGAGGTCCAGTGAGAAAGGCTACTCCAGGGAAGGAGCTAGCAAAGCGCAAACCAGCTATTGAAGAAGGCGTGATGATGGGGACCCTCGACTCAACCGATGAAACCTCGGCAGAAGAGGGGGGAGGACAACAAACTCCACCCCTGTGCTGGCCTCTCAGAGTATGGGGTCCGAACTCAACTGGACGGAGGGAACAAAGAGACAGGAGCCATTAAAAAGACTTGGCGTCATTGGCTGGAAAGGACAAAAAACCCATTTGAGGTTTGGACAGACCATAAAAATCTCGCTGCCCTAAAGGCTCCTAGTAAATTAAATGCAAAACAGTTAAGATGGACCAGGTTTTCTCCATTAGACTGCACCTTCCATAGCAGCCATTTTCTCTAGGCCCAGGGGTAGGGAACCTGCGGCTCTCCAGATGTTCAGGAACTACAATTCCCATCAGCCTCTGTCAGCATGGCCAATTGGGGGGGAGCAGGATAATGAATAATGTCCTGGGGTGACCCTGCAGTTGGAAGGGCCAGAGTGTTTGCAGCTGGGACAAGAAGGAAGTCAGCAGGGTGGGGGTCAGATGCTGGGCTGGGTAGCAAAGGCAGTGATGGTCCCAATCCCAAGGGTGGCCACCAGAGGAGGTGGGTTTTGCAACTCTGTAATGAGGGGGTGAGCTCAGTTAATCAGACAGGCCCATACTGGCAAGAAGGAGGAAGCTTTGCTCTCCTTCCTTCCTTCCTTCCTTCCTTCCTTCCTTCCTTCCTTCCTTCCTTCCTTCCTTCCTTCCTTCCTTCCTTCCTTCCTTCCTTCCTTCCTTCCTTTCAGCATCACGGGAGTCATTAAATCTTCAGAGCTCTACCGCAGCCCTCCTTAGCGTACATCAGGTGGCAGTTAGACAGGGAGACTTCAGGACCACCAAAAAGACCTCAAGGCCCAACTTCCAATATTTTCCGTTTGAGCCTAGAAAAATGCTAACCTGTATTCATAATTTTAAAAGCCAGTCTAATCAAAATTATTTTTTAAGGGACAAAGCCCTGCAGTCCTTTTTGGTTTTGCTGTCCTCATTATTCTATTTGTGTGCCTTTTAATTTTCAAGAAAGCGTATGCTTAGCTGAAAGGAAACTTACCCAATGGCCATGTGATGGATTGGATTCCAGTGACTCCCTTAACAAGTTCTGAGGCACAGCCTCAGTCAAGAGGAACCATTCCGCTCCTCTGCATTTCTGAGAAACTTTCTATTACCCAGCCCGCACTAAGGCAGGGCCTACAGTAGCACGCTTGGGAAGGAAAATAATGGATTTCAAGCATTTGCAATAAATGGATCATTAGATGGCCACCCTGTAACTTTTGGAGGAAGCCGACCAGAAAATTGGCTTTCCTGGGAATCTTTGCTAAACGTTGCTTAAAAGAAATACTCCATGATTATTCAGTGGCGGCAGATTATTTGGTGGTCTCATTACCGCCACCATCTACGGTGCAAAGGCCCTTGACAGCATTCTTTTGGTGGGCAGCTTTATTTTTAGATTTAATTTCAAAATATGAGTGTAGCCTTTGTCCTTTCAGTCAAGTTTGACGGGATTTTCGCACCAGTGGCTAAAATTCGAAAAGTGACCTTTGTAACTCTTTGCCCTTTGGCGGATAAGCCGTAACCCCATTAACATTGATTTTTCTGCTGAGAACGGACCCCGGCTCCTTTCCCTCCAGTCTGGGCCTCGCTTTGGTGACTTTTCTTTATTTTGTGACAATAACGGGTATTTTTAAACAAAAATGGTTTACTGACTTCAAGATAAGAGTCAGCGTGGCAGGCCTTTTCTACCAACTGAAAGGACCCAGACTACCTCCTGTGATTTTTGTGGATCTAGTTTGGCTTTAAACTATAAACCTGCCCCTCAGTTTCCAGGTGTTGTAAAGGTAGCAAGTGGGTTTTGGTTGTTATTCTGAGGTAAATTTTGTGGTATTATGGAAATAATTGAGGCAGGATTAGTATATAAGCAACAAAGCAGTTTTAGAAGAACAAACCGGCAGCTCAGGTCTCCAGGCTGACAGAGGAGAAACCAGGCTGAGGCACATTAAGGGAGCTTCGAACTGTGTCTCTATATCATTCGCGCTTAATGCCTTCCACTGGGCCAGGTGCGTAAGCAGCTGCCCAGTACCACCCTGTAAGTATTCAAAATGTTGGGTTCGTTTCAGTACTTTAGTGGTTTTCTATTTTGGCCCGCAGGGTTGCAGCTTTTAGGCTAGCGGCACCAAAAATTTCATATCACCGTGAAACCGTCTTTATGCTACCGCCCAAGTTTGGTGAGTAGCGCACTAGGACCGTCCAGCAGGACTCCCCAAAGGGGGTGCCCCTATCCCCCATTGTTTCCAATGGGAGCTAATAGGAGATGTGGGCTACAGTTTTGAGGGTCCATAACTTGCCCCCCCTGAACCAAATCTGCACCAAACTTGGGGTATCATTAGGGCAGTCTCCTGATGAGACCCTGAAAGCTTTGGAGACTGTGTTTCAGAAATGTGCTCTCCACAGCTCTGCAACCCCCATTGACAGCAATGCAGAAAACTCAATGCAGAACAAAGATTCTTGGGCAAATTTCTAGGATGTTCCTGCAGGGGGCGCATTTTTGGATGTATCGGCACCAAATTTCAGGGTATCATCTGGAGATGATGGCACCCCCCAAGTGGATGGTAACCAAATGGTAAGAGAGACCTTACATCAATTCCCTTCCGAGGAAATAGTTTATTGTCTCTTTTGCTTATAATTGTGTTAATGTGTTGCATTCTTGGCATCACAGATTTGATGAGAAGTTGGCCTGGAGTTTTGAGAAGTCATTCAATAAAAATGAATACAGAAATCCAAATCCCAGGGGCCGATTTTGCTCAGACGGTTGTTTTCTCCTTGTTCACATCACAAGCAGGCATCTACTGTGGAGGGAGAGAGAGAGAGATTGATCCTTGTATTTCAGTGTATCTGGACAGATAGATTTTGGTTTGGAAGATGAATTGTGACTAGGACTGAACACCTCAACACATTTTAAGTGGAACACTGACATCTAGTGTCTGAGACATCAAGACAATCAAAGCACTCCTGGCAGATGTTCATCCAGCCTCTGTTGAAAAACCTCCAAAGAAGGAGACTCCACCACCCACCGAGCAGCGGATTTCCACTGTCGAACAGTCAGGACGTTCTTCCCAATGTGTAAGCACCCGCTGCACTCAAACCCGCTATACCTGGTCCTGGTCTCTGGAGCAGCAGAAAACAAGCTCATGGAGACAGAAAGGTGGCAGCTGGTGAGTCTGAAGCACCTGAAGACACAGCAGCAGTGGACAAAACTGGCAACTTGGAACTGATTTGCCCTTGAATAAAACCAGCGGATCTATAGCTAGGCACTTGTAGCAGTTAGAGGATCTTGGAGATCCAGGTTCGAAACCCTGCTCTGCCACTGCAGCTTGCTGGGTGGCCTTGAGCCAATCACCCCTTCTCACCCTCAGCTCTCTCACAAGAAGGTTGGAAAACACCTATGAGGTGCTGTTTGGGGAGTGTGGAGTTTGCGGCCAAAGCTCAATAGGGCGGTGATGCAACAGAGGCCCCCCTCCAAAAGGAGCCCTTTCCTGCAGGGCGGGCCTATCGCTGTAGTCTGGAGATCCCTTGTGATTCCAGGAGAACTTCAGGCCACACCACAAGGTTGGCATCCCTACTCACAGGATTGTCAAGAGAACAGCAGAACGATATAAGCTGCTTGTCAGACCTCAGATCTGGAAATCACGGAAACTGTAGATTTGTTCTAAAGCCTTTAATTCAAAACGTAGGTAACATCGTAAAAGAGGAATCTGGCTTATTCCTGGCGCGAACCCTTCCTATATCCCGCTGCCCTCCCCATCGAGCCAAACAGCTTCAGCTCCCTCCTACAAACTACAAAGCATTCATTACAAAACATTGCAAGCCTGGGAACAGTTCGCACCTTCCTTTGACAAGAACTGTGTCCGGGATGTCCTGGGGCGCCGAGGGGAAGACCATTTGGCAGTGACAGGCTCAGTCCTGACACTACTTGGGGTCCCTGCTGGGAAGAGACGTGGGACGTACGTATTTATCTTTCTGTGTATGGATCTATTAAAACATTTTCATCCTGCCTCTCCTTGTGGTTCAAGGTGGCTTGCAATAATAATGAAATACATTTCCAGTTAAAAACAGAATGAAATTAGAAACCTAAAACAGTTCCTTCCCTCCCCCTTTTAAAAATGCCTGCCATTCAAACCCCTCAAAAACCCTGGCAAGTGAACTAATTTTGCGACACCTCCAGAAGGTTAACGAACAACATAAATGAACAAAATAAATGAATGTACTTGGAAGAGAATCCAGTTGACTTCAGTGAGATTTGCTGTCGAGCAAGTTGTCTTGGGATTTTTCTGCTGTTAGTAATCATTCAAATGAGAAATTATGCAAAGACCTTTCCACTCCTTGGCAGCTGTAGGAGACAGCACAGGTCAGAAGTGTAAACAGATGTGCTGTGATCATTTACTCTCTTTGGGATTTCTCTCTTTGTAAGGCTCAGAGAAGGCACTCTTAGGCACGCTGTCCTGTCCTACCCAGGTCAGGATCCACACTGCCTTGGAGCAGGGCCTTGGATTTCAGTGGGTTATTCTGTAGGAAAGTATCCTATCTCCAGAGGTTATGGGACTACAATTCCATCAGCCCCGCCAGCATGGCCAATTGGGAATTAGAACTATAACATCTGAGTGCTGTGTTGGCCACCACTGGGCTATTCTATAGCCAGTGGGATCCCTCAAGAGTCTTATTTCTCTGTAGCCAAGTTTCTACTGTTGGTATAAAATGCACAGCAGAGAAAGATGCTTTGTAAAGACTTCTCTGATCTCATCGATAGAAAGAAACTCTACCAAGCACTTCCATGTGGATTTATTTTATGGAATACAAACAGATTGTGTATTCTGTAGCAAATCACTAAAGAGTAAATGCTGGTGAAATATTAACTGCTCCCCACAACTACAAAAAGGTTACAGTGTCCAGAGGTGGGTATTTGTGCCTGAAATCATGAATGTGGCACAGAAGGGACTGGACTTGCTGCAGAATTTTAAGGGGCTAAAATAAAATGAAAACGACTTGTTCCTGGCTGGGCTCAAACTAGCAACCTCTTGCCCAGCAGTCCAATGCTCAATCAACTGTGCCATAGAGACACCACTGGCTTAAAGCTGGGGAAAATGCAACTTAAGTCTCCCTTCACAAGTAGAAACAGGGAAATGTGCCCTCATGTATTCATCAAGTGAATGCAAGGTTTACTGCTGCCTTGTGATGCTATGTATGTCTTTAGTCAGAAAACCGGCCCCATGTTGCCTCTGATCCACATGGATCTCTGGTCCGCGAAATTTTAAAAAAGGGCTGCGTGCACATTGTGCACCGCCCACTGCATCCTGATTGGATGGGAGGCTCCACGTCACTTGCAAGGACAGGTAGTTCGAATCTGGATTCACACCCCCCCCCCCCCAACTTCCCCACCGGTCCAGATTGCCCACGCGTTTTTTGAAAAGGTATACTTTCTTCCAGGTTCTAAAACTACACGTGCTGGGGGGGGGGGGGGCACCAGAAACGGGATGAATGCGTGTTCAGCGTTGGTGAAGTGGGGAGTTCTGCCGGAAACCTGGATATTTGGAGTGATGAGCACTCATCTAATCCTCAGTGGGGAATCGACCCCAGATTCGGTTGCAGCGGGATATACCGGCTGAACGTGCAGCGTGTATTTTGTGCCTCCCCACGCGTGCTGCTGCCCATTCCGGCCTTACGTGCAGCTGCTGCCACGCCGCTTCCTGCAGGCTCTTTGCTTGCCTCGCTTCCCTCCCTGTCTCCGCTTGCAGCCCTGACTTTGTGGCGGAGGTGTGCCTTGTTATGGCAGGGAGTGCCCCAGACTTCCAGATATCGCCACTTCTGCCAGCATGGCCAATTGGCCATGCTGGCAGGGGCTGATGGGAATTGTAGTCCAGAACATCTGGAGTGCCAAAGGTTCACCACCACGGCTATATAGAAATGTATTACCAGGCTCCCCAAGAAGAGAAGAGAGAAACTGGCCCCCCGGCTGCTGGGCTGGGAAGAGGGGCTGCGGGTCAGCGGTGCTTTCTTGCGAGTAAGCGGTGCTCAGCGCGGGGGCGGGGCACCCAGAGGGAGTTTTGCCTCCAGGCACCATTTGGCCCCCATACGCCTCTGTGGGATAGAAATATATTTAAATAAATAAATATGGAGGGTTATGAGGAAAAGAAGATTCAGACAAAAGGCGAGGGGGTTAAGTCTGAGATCATCACTGGAGTGGGCTGATTCAGAGGAGTGCACTGTGTTTTTGGTTCACACAGAGCAACGGTGAAAGCCAACAGGTTGTCTGGAGTCCCACAGGAATGTAATACTCTGGGGCTCTTTCTCATCTTCTTTGCTTCTGTTCCAACTTTCCTTTTAGCAGAAGGACAACCTTTAAGGCGCAACTTGCCACAAAACAAATGACAAGGATGAACAGAGATTCCCTGACCCAGGTGACCCAGGATTGCCCAATCGTCTCAGATCTCAGCAGCTAAGCAGTATTGGCCCTAGCTAATACTTGGATGGGAGACCACCAGGGAAATCTCTTGGTTGGAAAACCCTACGGAGTCATTACCATTTGCCGTTGATTTGGCACTTTCTATCACCCCCACAACAAAGATGGTGTCATTGGTAACCTTTAACAGTGCCCAGTGCTTGGGGACAAGTCGATTGCAAACATGAGTAAAGAGTTAGGGTTAGAGTTACTATCAGCTCCAATCCTAATTTAATCCCCCACCCTATCCATGGTGGTGAGATTTGGAGTGCCCGCTTTATTCGTTCACCCTCTTTACTGACCAATATTTCAAATACAGGTAATTCGTTTGCAAAGGAGCGGCGAGTAGACATATTTTGTAAGTGGAAACTGAAAGACTGCTCCACTGTGTGTTCGAAATAATCGGTTGTTTCAGGGACTAACACTTCTAGCCATGGATGCAAAATTACTCCAGTGCCGTCATTGCTCCCTGCTCCCAGTGGCATTCTTTGTCACAACATGCCAAGTGCAGGTGCAAACTTTTGACGACAATAGCGATGGCTGAGCTGCACGTCCCTCTCGTGAATCCTGAGTAGCAGCTGTTTCTCATCTCCTCACAGAATCCGGTGCCAGACTCATGTCCCAAATTACCCATCAAGCCCATGGTGATGATCACTATGTAATTAAGGCAGATGAGCGTCGAGAGATTACAGAAGTGATACCAGTCATTTCTGGGCTGCTTGTATTTGTGGGAGAAGAATGGAGGCCGCACACTCTACGAACTACTGCTGTGGCCCACTGAGGGATCAGATGGACGGCCAAATGTTTGATCACCAGCGGCACTGGGACCTCACAAGCGGCAAAGCGAGTGACACGCATCCCTCTTGCCCCATGAAGGCAGGGAGTGGTCTTCCCGTGTCCCCTATCCTAAAGTTAAGTTGTTAGTCTGGGAGTTTTTCCAGATGTTCATGGATTTCACCATCAGCCCCTGCCAGCATGACATGCTGGCAGGGGCTGATGGGAATTGTAGTCCATGGACATCTGGAGAGCCACAGGTTGCAGACCCCTGGTCTAGAATAGGAGGCCAATCCAGAAATGGAGTTCCTAAATAAATGAAGTATATTAATGTCAAACCCCAGATCTGTAACTCAGATCAGGCTCTGCAGCTTGAAGGTTTAGAAGCCTTTATTGGTAGACACATGGGTTGAAGGGGAAAAGCTGGTTCTGCCGGAACAGTCAAACAACCCCGATATATCAATCTCATATCCCCCTCCCCCCTCAATTGCAGAATACTATTCCACACCACAGAAGGCACCTAAAGGATTGACCCGCGCCAGCTGAGATGATGCCCCCTGGCCCTGGGTGCCTCTACTTGGTTACCTGGGGAGAACGAAAGTGTTTTGCCATCAGTTGGTTCACACACACACCCATTCCCCCCCACCCCACCCCCCGGTGCTTCTCTACTTGATGCCAGGCTATCCCCTGACAATTACTTTAAATAGATAAAAGGCGTAGTGTGTTAGGACTTGACAGTTAGATCACCAAAATCTACTTGACAGCTTGGCTGATGCAATCCTCCACCTTTCACCTAGTTTCAGTGGGTGATGCAACCATGACTAAGCACATCTAGTGTGATTGCATCACTGCTCCCTGATTGGTTGAATGTCTCTATATGTATGCACAGAACGGCTTGGCTCCACGCTTTCGCTTTGGTTATACAGTTGCTGCTTCGCACTCTGTCAGACTGTTTTGTGCTTTTGAAACAAGCGAATAAAACCCTTCTGTTCTTTTGGAAGTGAACAACGCCAAGTTCCTGTGTTTTTTTCCTCAATCTGCTTCTGCTGTTACCAATGACCGCTGCTGAGTAGCTCCTTCTCAGGTTATTATGGCCCAGCTCCTACGTGCTCGTGAGTAACAGTGAGTGTACTCATGCTGTGTGACTCCAGCTATTGCCATGGCTTCCACTATAACCGCTTGCTGTTTGAGAGGCTGAATGAGCACAACTACGTGGCTTGGAGCCACACGATGCAGAGCTATCTCATTCGCGAGGACCTGCGGAATGCTTTATTCTTACCCTCCGGCGCCTTACAGTTGCTGAGCCGACGCGGATGAAAAGCACGCGGCTTCATTATTAGCAGTGGAAACCACAGCTGGTTTATCTGTGAGAAGCTGAGACTGCAGCCAAGGCGGCATGTTTTGAAAGGCATCTATCAGCGTGAGTCGGTTGAGCAAAGGTCCTCCTCACAAGACAACTTTACAATCTCAAACTGGAGACCAGTTCGCTTGAGCATCTGAAGCAGATGCGAACTGTTTGCACAGCTCGCTGATCGAGTAGTTTACAGTTTGAAGACTCCCACAAAGTTTATCTGCTTTCGCCATTGATAGCAGCTGGGACCAGTTGGTGTAGTTTTGGTAGAGAGTCATGAATTCACGCTGACTTTGATTACGGGCCACTGCCAGTTGCTAGGACCACCAGAAGCAGAGGATCTTCAGCTTGAGAGCACGGGCTGAGAAATCATCGCCAGCAGAGGATTTTCCTGCTGATTCTGCCGCCCCTACTTCCTGTGCTGGGAAAATAAGTTTTCGCTGTGGGAATCCTGGCCATTTTGCACGTAGTCGTACAAATGCAAAAGTGGCGAGAGGAAGAACAAGCCACCTTTAAAGTTTAGGCTAACAGACAGGAATCACAAGCATCTGCTTTCCTGGTAACAAGCAGCGAGAAGACTCCAACCACTATGGCTCATTGACTCTGCTTGTTCTGGAGCATAGTGAATAAGGAAAAGTTCCTTACTGACCACGCGGCGCTTAACCTGTTATTGACCATGTTTGCTTAGCTGATGGCAACTTGTTAAAGGTGCAAACTACAAGGATCAACATTTGTTCCTGCTCTAAAATGGCTCCTCGAGAACCGGCTATTTTGTGCCTTCATTTGAATTTTGTTTTGTTAAGTGCTGTAAGATTGATACAGCTGAGGGTTATGTGGTGGAATTTAGTGGGCAGACCTGTTCTATTAAGAACAAGGAGAGTCTGTGCCACCGGCATACTGCGTGCAGAATAACCTTTATCAGCTAAATAACAATGAGATGTAGGGACAAAAGGCTGTAATGCAGTTAACAAACCTATGCATGATACTTATTCATTATATGCACCGTGGTGCTAGGACATAGTTTCAAAGTGCTAGGAAACATGTCCAGGTTGTGTGGTTTGAAAGCCAAGTCCTGTCCTACTATCTTGATTGTACTGTGTGCAGTAAGGTTGAAGTAAAGGCATTTCCTTCTACAAGGAAAAGACCAGACAGTCAGATAGGCCATTTGGTTTAATTCATGCAGACCTTCTGGACCATTTCAACCCAGTCAGGGCATGCAAAGTACCACATGGTTTTGTGGATGACTATAGCAGGTTCACCTATGTCTTTTTCCTGAAATCCAAAGCTGAGGCTTACCCAAGGTTTAAAGAGTGGGTGGCAATGGTGGAAAGACAGTTTTCACATAAAGTGGTTTTGCCTCCAAACGACAGAGGAGTGTGAGTTCCTGGGTTCTGGGTTCCAGAACTGGTTGAGAAAGCAGCGCATAATGCCGAAGACTCAACCTTTCCTTGAAAAACGGGCTGCTGAGAGGAAATTTGGGGTTCTACATACTATAAAACGCTGTTTGCTTCTGGATGCCAACATGCCTGAACATTTCTGGGCTGAGGCTGTGTGAACATCGCCATTGCCCTGACCAACAGAGTAACGGTCTTCTAGTGTGAAACTAGACTCTTTTATTTTTTTTGCTGTACCAGAAAGATCCATCTCTGGATCATTTGCGGCTATCTTTGGCAGTTGCGCTAATGTGTTGAAATTCCACCTTCCAAAAGGCGAAGGGGATCAGAGGTGGTGATTGAGGTTTCTTTAAGTTAAGGAATCTGGGACAAAGGTTTTCGCTTTTGCACATTCCTATGGGAAGAAGCAGATCTCTCGGCGCAAACTTTGAAAAAGCATGCAGGATGGGAAACTATCCATGCTAACACACAGAGGTTTTACATCACCTTTCACCAGCATGAAGGGGTTAACAGGAACTGCCAGGCAGCAGCCTGCAGCAAAGCTCAAGGTCAACCAACTGCTTCCAGTAGTGGCAAACGTCCAAGGAAGAAAGCTGAGAAGGGAAGGGCTGCAAGACAAAGTGACACTAGCAGTAGTGAAGAAGATGAGAAACAAATTAAAGCGCCTCGTGATTCTGATAGGTCTACAAAAGGATAATCTCCCTGACAGGTGGCGGGTTTTCAAAACGCCTATGTTTGTCAAGCACAGGCATCAGAGCCAAGCCCTATAAAGAGATGTTAAAGCTAACGCCAGGTGAAATAGAGCTCTGAAGCTATGGGCTGAGTATATAATACCCGCGCAACAACAGGTGCTTTCTTACCAAGACTGTTTTGCCAGAAGGAGAGGAGGCAATTGGTCAAAGTGGGTGTTTCGAGGAAAGAGTTGCCAAATGGTACTCAAAGGTATAAAGCAAGGCTTGTCGCCCAGGGCTTTGTACAGACCGCTACGAATTATGACCTCAGACCTATTCTCCCACGCAATCTACCTGATGTCTTTGAGAGCTATTTGCATTAGCTAGTAAGATAGGATTTATGGTGAAGCATTATGACTTCCAGTGCTTTTTTAAATGCTAAATTGAAGAAGCAATTTATCTGAAGCTCGCACCAGGTATGAAGAAGCAGACCCAAATACTCGTTTATCTTTTGCATCGCTTCTTGTATGGTTTAAAACAAGCTGGTGCTAACTGGTATGATGAACTGAACAGTACATTGCTTAAACTGGGGTTTAAGAAGTCTGCTGTTGATGCATGATTATACAACAAGGGGACTAAAAAGAATCAAGAGGTCATTCTTTTTTTTGTTTATGATATATGTGTGTGTGCAAGATCTACAATAAACAATTTGACAAATTGTACAAACAACTCAGTGACATGTATTCTAAAGGACCTAGGTTTTATCAAACATTACTAGTATTGATGTCATATCTACACCAAAGCAAAGGTTAATTTCCCAAGTCAGAAGAACAAAATAAAATGAGTTGGTGGCGCTAAGACTAGATTATTGTCAAAGCGCGGCTACAACATATCAACGGACCAACGAGCTGGCAGGCAGTTCCACATATCTAACTGACACGCTTCAGATATAGCTGCTTGCTGTTAGTGCGCCAAGCAGAAAAGCTAGCAAAGCCCAGCAAACATGATTGGGAGGGTGTTAAACGGTGGTTAGGTACTTAAAAGGAACTGCTGATCATGTATATTTACTGATCCAAACCACGAAGCACAGAGCTGTGTGCTATTGCAGATAGTTCATTTGCAGACTGTGGTGACAGGAAGTGCTGTACTGGTTTTGTCATTCAGTATGGTGATGTAGCTATCACCTGGTGTTTCAGAAAACAGACCACAATCAGCCTGTCCACTTGGAGGTTGAAAGTTCATGACAGTTCGAAACAGTTCAGAACTACGGTTGGAGACACTGCTAACTTGAGTTAGGTGAATCCATAAAGATTTGCTATAATCATGTTTGATGATCTTGCCAGACCCGTATCGCATTAGCAGAGACTGCAAACATGAAGACAAGAACTAAGTACATAGGAGTAAAGTACCAGAATGTTAGAGAGCTAGTACAGAATGGAACTATTCAACTCGGCCTATGTTGGTGAGACAGGTTTTAAATGTTGTTGATGTGTTTACTGTGTTGCAGTCACAGAATAAGACTGACAATGTTAGAACAGCTGAGTAATAAAGGTGCTGGGCTCATAGTAGCTTCGTAAGGTGTTAGACTTGACAGTTGATCACCAAAATCTACTTGACAGCTTAATGGATGCAATCCTCCACCTTCACCTAGTTTCAGTGGGTGATGCAACCATGATTGCCACATCTGGGCGATTGCATCACTGCTCCCCGATTGCTGAATGTTCATATGTATGCACAGAACAGTTTGGTCTAGGCGTGCTTTGGTTATACAGTTGCTGCGCTGCACTCTGTCAGACTGTTTTGTGCTTTTGGAAACAAGGAATAAAACCCTTCTGTTCTTTGAAGTGAACAACGCCTGGGTTCCTGTGTTTTCTTTTCCTCAACTGCTTCTGCTGTTACCACGACCGCTGCTGAGTAGCTCCTTCTCATAGTGTCCCTTGGGCGTCAGCCATTTGTTCTCAGGTCTCTTCCACAGAGACCAGTTGGTCCAAAAGAGCAGCTTTTTATTTGCAAGAGGATCCGCTCTCACAACCATCAGTGAGCAGCAGTGGCGTAGTGGCTAAGAGCAGCGGCTAAGAGCAGGTGCACTCTGATCTGGAGGAACCGGGTTTGATTCCCGGCTCTGCCGCTTGAGTTGTGGAGGCTTCTCTGGGGAATTCAGATTAGCCTGTACACTCCCACACATGCCAGCTGGGTGACCTTGGGCTAGTCACAGCTCTACGGAGCTCTCTCAGCCCCACCCACCTCACAGGGTGTTTGTTGTGAGGGGGGAAGGGCAAGGAGATTGTAAGCCCCTTTGAGTCTCCTGCAGGAGAGAAAGGGGGGATATAAATCCAAACTCTTCTCTTCTCTTTAGTTAGCAGGTAAGATCTGAAACCAAGAGCGCCACTCAATGGGGGCCAAACTAAATTACACTGATAGTAGGGGAGGAGCAGACTGTTCCATTGCACACATATGAACACAGCAAATATACCACAAAAGGCTTTGAGTCATTTTTATTTCTGACACACACAGAGAGACTAGATGGGTGTTGCTGCTCCCAATAGCCTTTTGTGCGCTCTGCTGAATTGCCACTCCAGAATCTAACAGATTAAGGGGCTGAGATTCTGAATGCCACACTGGTGCTGTTAATGTAAGGGTTTCAATGGTGTTGATGTTCAGAACAGCCGCCTGGCCTTGACTGAATTCCAAAATCCGGGCGATGGGCCAGCATCTGCGGCGGAGACTCTGGTGGAGGCCTTATCTCATCGAGGGAGATGAGAACATCGTTCCCATGAGAAACCGGGAGGGGGGATGGGATGGACAGAGTTATAACCTGTGCTTCTGGCGGGAGACTTTATTCCTGCCACGCCGCGGTAACGGAGCTTGTGATGTTCCGGAATAAACGGCCTTTTACACCCCCAAAGCCCTTTATTTCTGCTTCTCTGGAATTCCTTACATTGTGGCAGAATCCTAGTTCATCTGTCCTCCAGACCCCGGCACCCCAGTTTAAAGCTTAGCTGTCTTGTTCCGGAAGCGGCCCCGCGAGGCTCCAGCTCTTCTGGAGTTTTGAGTGAACCGCTGGAGAACGGGTCTTCGCTGGTAACTCTTCTTTCCGCCCTCGTGATCAACACGAAGCTTCCTTTACTTCATGGGGACGCAGGGACCAGGAACCATCATATGGACTTGCATGACGTTTGGGGCGCTATTCATGATCGCGGCGCCTGTGGATCGGATACTCACCGCTTCCGTGGATTACAAACCTCAGATGCAACTCGTCACGGAGTGAGATGGCCTGACCACTTTTCTCATGCGCAACCCAGGAGTCACTGAACGATTCCTGGACTCAGATTTCGACATGATTCCCGAATCCACCGCGGCATATACCGCTGGGGCCCGTCCTAAGACCACCGCTTGAAACCGACTCTATCGGGATTGGGAGGGGGGTATCCGTACTGAAGCTTCCAATCGACCTCCCCAGATCCCCGGATCAGCAGTTGCACCAGAGGCGCCCCGTGGAGCCGGGTGGGATGGGCGAGGTGCTGAGTTCGATGAGGAGGAACCGAAGAGCTCGCTGTCCGACTCTATTTCTCCCGCCAAAAGAGAGCTGGGATGAGGAAGCGGCTCCACCGCGTAGATGCCCAAGAAGCATGGGCCCGTGAACGCCAGCTATGGGAAGAGGAACGGAGCAGCTGCGCAAGAGCCTGAAACCCGCAAAAGGATCGGGAACAGCAGCTTAAAGAAACTAAATCAACTGGACCGCTAAAGATGCCATGGTAACGCAATATATGCAGAATCTATCGTCCATGATAAGGTCCTGAACACTCCAAAATGGGACTTAGAGCTGCCAACGCCAAAACGGGTATGTCGGCGCGGCAATAAAGGTCTTAACGCCGGTTTCCGCCCGGCACGCTTAACTGGCTAAACTGGAACGAGAGAAAGCAGCTTTGCATGCGCACTAAGATGCTCTTTGACTCTAAGGAAAGAGGATTTAGCCGCCTTTGAAAAGGAGCTGAGGAAGCAGCGGGACAAGATGCCCTGCTGGAGTTCACGCCGCTATCGGGTACAGCCAACGCCAGAGGGGCGACGCTTCTGGATCCTGCTACTCACAGATTCGCTAATCTTCCAAAGGCCTGTTCCCACCAGAGTTAACTACGCGCCGCACTCCGTGCCTCCACCCCCACCGACCTCGCTCTCCCCTGCGTCACCAATCAATCCCGCGCGAATCGCCCCCCAGCTATTCGGAGGGTCGTGGAGAGGATACTACAGACCTCCATACCTGCCCGCTTCAGCGGGGACCGCCTAAACCCCTACTTCATCCTGCAACTCGATGCCACATGGAGGACTATGACGATTTGTACCGGTTCGAACGCTGGTAACATGGACATCGGTTCCGTTCTGGATAGAGCGGGCAGCCGACTGGTTTGTGACTTTTTTTTGACCTGCAAGGATGATATCGCATCGTGCTCATGCTCCTCCGCGTTTTATAACGGGTTTGTGATCCGATGCTGAAATGAAGCCATCCACATCATTAAATTTATTCAGCAAGGCAACCGCTTCTTGCCGAATTCTGTCTGCAGAATTTCGCGGCGGGCGGCTGCTCGACTTCCTGAGTGGCCTGGAGCGATGAAATGAATAATACCGACGCCGCTGACGCAACCGCGAAACGGTGTTCCTTATTCGATCCCACGACTATTGCTGAATGGATCGAATTGGGGATCTCGCGGCGTCTGGTTGATTACGCTACAGCCGGGGCTTCCACGCCCAAAACCCGCTGCTACGACTGTTCCCGCGACTGCAAGTCAGTTCTCCTCCAGAGTAGTCTTTACCGAAACTACCCCTCCGAAGCCGCTTTGGGATTGTGCTCTTTATCATGGAGGACCGGTCATCTAGCTGCCAACTGCCCGAAAAAAAAGAAGCTAACCGCCCGCCAAGTACAGACCCCATCTGCTGGGCATAAGCCACCACGAGATCCGGTCAGCCCGACGGGTTTCGCCTTAAGGCGGTTACCGGCGGCACCCAGAAGAGGGGAAGTGGCGTTTGCCTCCTCATCAACTCTTCATGGATATGGGTTCACTCCAGATGCGAGGAAGGCAGCCCCATTACGTTCGCTTGTATTCTGGCCAACCCTGCTAATACTCGTATTATAAATCATTCTTGTAGACTTGGGTGCTCCCATTGCTTAATGCGCCCCAAGTGGCGGAAGAACTTGGATTAGACCAGTTCCCTAGCTAAGCCCATAACAAGCCAATAATAAATGGACGCAGCCCCTCGGGGTCAAGGAGCCGCCCAGTTCAAAACGCAACCGTTCTCCGCCGCGCCTGACCATTGGGAGAAAATTATGGTTTATTCTGGCCCCAGTGGCTAAACACTCCATTTATCCTGGCATGCCATGGCGTTTGTTGCATGAACCAAATATCATTTGGAAAAGAACGGATCTTAGAATTCACTGACCCCTGTGGAGAACACATGAATTGGGATAACTTCACCACCTAATGACATACACCCCTTGGCTTCGCCAGCTGGAAGACGCCCAATTCGTTCTCATCCACAGGCATTCCACCGCTTACCAGGATTTAGCCAGAGTATTTCAGTGGCACGAATGCGATCAATTGCCACCCCATAGAGACACTGACCGTAAAATCGATACAGCCGGGGCTCAACTCGCCCAAGGGTAGAATCTACCGTGATGAGTCCCAATGAGGAGAAGGAACTTCGCGGCTCTTCTTAGACAAGAACCTTGCTCGATTCATAATGACGAAGCTACCAAACACACACACGCCGTTCTGTATTATTTGTTAAAAAGAAGGATCGGTCTTTAAGGCTCTGTACAGATTACCGAGGACTCGCGTTTCTGTCCAATAAATACCTCCTTTGCCTTGATCAAGGACCTTTAGATGCATTGGGCAAGGACGCATTTTTACTAAGTTGGATTTAAGAGAAGCATACTACAGAGTCAGGATTGCGGAAGGCGAACATTTGACTGCATTTAACACAAAAAATTTGACAGTATGAATACTTAATAATGCCATTCGGGTTAAGTGGGGCCCCGGAGCTTTGGCGGCCCTCATCAACGGAAGTTCTACATGATTTACTATACAAGGGAGAAGCTGTGTACTTAGGATGATAGTTTTAATTTATTCACAAACCATGGAGGAGCATGCCTTGGTTCGAAGTATTAAAACGCTTTGCTTTGGACAACTCCCTCTTTGCAAAACTTCTAAATGTTGTTTTCACCAATCCTCCATAGACTATTTGGGCTACCGGATCTCTTCCGAGGCTAAAAATGATCCTGCTAAGATCGAAGCAGTCCTCCAATGGTCAGTTCTCACCAATCGGAAAGAACTCCAGTCTTTCCTACTGCCTATTTCTATCGCGGACTTTATACCCCACCTCGCTGAACTGACTCTCCCACTACAGACCTCTACGCACTAAAGGTGTAAGACTCACAGGCTGCCAAGCCCGCCCTTTCTGGTCTAAGGAATGTCAGACAGCCTTTCAACATTTGAAATCAGCTTTTACTACCAACCTATCCTAAAACACCCTGACTCCAGATCTTCCTTTTTGTGGTTCACTGATGCCTCGACAAAGCGCTTTGGTGCAGCCCTGTTGGCAGAGAAATAAAGATGATAGGCTTGTTCCGTGCTTATTTATCAAAAAAAATTCTCCGTGCTGAGCTCAACTGACTGTAGGGGATAAAGAGATTTCCGCGCCATCAAAGTGAAGCCTCCACTTGGCCACTGGCTGGAGGGGGGGCTTAAACACCCCTTTCAAGTTTGGTCGATCACAAGAACTTGGGTCACTCTTCCACCCCTCAAGATGTCTCAAGAAAACAACTCCGCTGGGGTCGACTTTTCTCGCTTCTTTCACCGCCCATTTTTCCCCTGAAAACCAATAAAATTGGCTGGATGCGCCTGCCCGGAGGGGTGGAGCTGCTCACGGATATCCCGGCGACTGTTCTCTCCCTCCCACTGGGGCTGGCTGTCACCGCCTCAGACGCCCGCCTCCTCCCTTCAACGTACCATCTCCCAGCCTGGTCTCTTCCTATCGAACTCGAGGAGGCCGCGCCGAGCCAGCGAGGAAGTTGGTGACTCCCACCACGCTTTGGTGAATGGTGTTTGAAGCGGGAGGTTGGTACATGCCTCCTCCTCAGAACAAGTTCTCGAGGCTCGTCATATGATGCCCGCCGCTGGACATTTGGCTTTCCTTTAAGACTTCTGTGATGGCTCCGCCACACTTGTGGCGCCGCTGGCGCGCAAAGACATTGAGACATATATCAAAGGATGCTCTTTGTGCGAAGCCAACCGTCTGAAAGCCCTTAGCGGCCTCGAACAAAGCCTCCTCGGCTCTCCTCGGCCCCTGGGAAGTTATCGATTTTATTACCGATTTAAGCAGAGACAGGGCAACACAGTCTTGTGGGTGGGTGGGTGGATTTATCGCCGCTTCCATTTCATCCCATGTACTTCCATCCCTCCGCTTCCGTGGTTAGCGCTATTTGTTCATTCAACATATATATCGGCTTCACACTCTCCCCTGCCGGTTGTGGTGTCCTAATCGTGGGCCCCAACGGCTTCAAAGTTCTGCTTTTTTCTGCTTAATAGCCTACCGGGCACTGCCGCTTCAACATCGCTTCAGCGACGCGAGTCGGAGAGAACTAACAGAACCTTCGGAACAGTATTTACGGCGTATACACCAACTATCACCAAGACAACGCAGCATTTCACCTCATGGTAGAATACGCCAATAATGCGGTTCATAGTAGTACAAAACCTCTTCGAAATGTGTCTGGGCTCGTCCTTCCTCCTGCTACAACCCGCACGAGAAGCATTGAATCCCTCCAGAGTTCAACAGGATTTCATCTCAGTCGAGGGTGTTTCCAGTCCAGACCGCCTGGCGTAAGCCAGCGACTGCTTTCTGCGGATAAGCACCGCCTTTTACTTCTACGTAGGGCGCTGGGCGGTATTGCCTACCAGACGCGCATAAATTCAAATCCAGCAAAGATTCGCGGGACCTTTTAAGATTACTAAAGCGAGTGGAATTAATGATGTCACTGCCCGGTTAGATTCTTGCCTAATTCTCTAAGTAATATCCATCCTGTCTTTTCATTTCCAGTTTACTCAAAGCGAGGCTCCCTGCTTTCCGTATGGCACGGTTCGACCCTCGGAGATAAATTCCCACGAGCGACTATAATTGCCGGCCACACAAGCATTACGAAATTAGCGCCATCCTGGACTCGCGAGCTTTAATACATAAGCAACTTGCAATATTTAGTCTCTTGGGTGGGGTATTCCTCTGGGTATAATCAATGGGTCTATTCAGAAAATATTGACGCCCCTTCCCTTATTTCTGCTTTCCACCGCACCTTTCTCCGCATTTTAAACCTGGGGAGAAGTTTTTTTCTTAAGGGAGGCAGAGTGTCCAAGGAAGTTTCCAATGGTGTTGATGTTTCCAGAACGTTCGCCTGGCCTTGACTGAATTCCTGTAACCGGGCGATGTGGGCCAGCATCTGCGGGCGGATGACTCTGGTGGAGAGGCCTTATCTCATCGGTGGAGATTGAGGAACATCGTTCCTACAGGAGAAACCACGGAGGGGGATGGGATGGACAGGAGTTACTAACCTGTGCTTCTGGCATGGAGACTTTTATTCCTGCCACGCCGCGGTCACGATGCGTGAAAAAACTTTCTAGGAGCGTTCGAATAAACGGTCTTTTACACCAAAAAGCCTTTTATTTCTGCTTCTATGGAATTCCTTACAGTTAAGAAACAAACACCCCATAATATAACTCTGGTACTTCAGAGCTGGCTGGGGAGGTAGGTGGCTGTTACTGAGTGAATACCTCTGAGCCTCCATGCCTGCACCAGTGACTGCTGTGTGACGCGGCAGCCGGGAAGGTCCCGTGAAGAGACACAGCTGCTGGCTGGTAGCATCCCTGGGTATATGTGGGCTCAATGCGGAAACAGCCCTGCCCCCCACATCTCCACTATCAGGCAAGATCCTCCGCTGGGGATATGGGTGCTCCTCCGCTTTGGTTCATTAACTATGAGACTCGCCATTTTCTGCCTCCCTTCACTGGCTTCTGCTTGCCCAAGAGTCGCCAGGTTGTAGCAAAGAGTAAAAAGCAAAAGCAAAAGAGAAATCCGTGGCACCTTTAAAATGTCGCCAAGTGTTATGACTTTATTCCGGCATAAGTTTTTGTCAATCTGAGTCACTGACAGGCAGGTGGCCTATCAGAGGCATTTTTTAACCATCCAGGTGCAGCTGTTTTATGGCGACCTCGTCAGTCAAGGTACAAGTTTGCCGTTGCCTGCTTCTGCGTAGGGACCCCGGACTTCCATGGTGGTCTCCCATCCAAGTACTTGCCCGGGTCAACCCTGCTTAGCTTCCAAGATCTGACGAGATCCAGTTAGCCTGGGTCATCCAGATGAAAGCATCAGATACACATACTTCTAAAAATATTTTTGTCACAATAAACACACACACACACACACACACACACACACACACACACACACACACACACACGTGATGAAGTGAGCCCTCAAAGGTTATGCTGGAATATTTCATCCCTCATCTTTGTGTATCTCCTTCCTGAACCCACCTTCCCCCGCCCCCCGCCCCCCATGACAGAGATGACATTTCCAAGCCTGCTGGTGACCATTTCTTTCTTTCTTTCTTTCTTTCTTTCTTTCTTTCTTTCTTTCTTTCTTTCTTTCTTTCTTTCTTTCTTTCTTTCTTTCTTTCTTTCTTTCTTTCTTTCTTTGCTCTCTCTCTCTCTCTTTCTCTTTCAATCTTTCTTTCTTTCTTTCTTTCTTTCTTTCTTTCTTTTTTCTTTACATTTATATCCTGCCAACTCTCCCACAGCTCATATGTTGGGGTTCAGATGATGCAAGAAGAGGAGCCAGAAAGAGGCGACAACATAAAATCCCTGCCTGGCCGTTCTACAATATTGGTACAATGAAGTACAGAGAAAAACAATACTTATTTGTGCACGGGTTTAGATATGTAGCTCAGCAAGCACAACCCCTCAGCCTATTTCAACAGCAGAAATTAGATGCACATGAGGAGATGCTGGAATAGTTGCCAGTTTGTTCCAAGTCTATAGATGTGAGAGAACCCCAAAAATACGTAACGGAGTTGAAGTTTGTGATTGTTTTGAATTGCATCAGCAGATTAACGTCTCCCTGCTCCTCGCTGTGCCAGGACTTGCACTGATTTCACTGGAAGGTGAACAGAAGCACTTTTCAGTGGATTGTTTGTGCCTAAAGTCTTTAATATGCATGTTATGTAATCCAATCTATGCCAGTTTACTGGATCTGAGTATGCAAGACAGTAACATGTAACACTTATATATGCCTGAAGAGCAGCTAACCAAATACCAAGATGAATACAGGCAATTACCTTACCTTCATCCTCCAGAGCACTGTGTAGGAGGAGGTTGGAATTCACAATTGAATCTACTATAGGTTGTCACAATGTCCGGCTGTAGCATTTAAAATATGCACCAAGTTTGAGAGATGAATTTAAAATCTGTCTCAGAAGCACATCTGATTCTCTGGTAGGTCAAGTGATTTCAGCGACCCTACTCAAAGAGGAAGGATTTGAGCTTCACACTCATGGCATTACCCCAAGGACAGTAGTATGTTGAAGCCCCAAACATGAGTTGAAAATTTCTCTGTAACACCTCTGCTTGGGGGCAAATAACCAGAAAGCTATCCAGTTCAAACAATGAGAATTACAAATGATAGATTATATCCATTTAGTCTTTAATCACCTAGTCAGATTCCAACCACGCTGCTTTTGATACTCCCTTCCCTGCCATGGGCTGAGCAAAACACACTCATTTGGCCCCACCTCTGCAATTGCCATAAACCCTCCACAACCCTGTGTGTCTGCTTGTGTGTATCCCTCAAGGTGCCACTCCATGTCTGAAGCAGACATTGGATGGATGAGTTCTGAAGTAGGAGAATTTTTAGCAGACTGGCCCTAGGATACAGGGATCAGCATTTGACAGCCCCTGCCGGCATGGCCACCACGAAGTAGGGCCATGCTGCTGGGAAATCGGTGGTCCACTGAACATCTGGGAGACAAAAAAAGTGTTCTCCACCACTCCATCTATTCTGACTCCAAAATCTGCATGATTGACACAAAAAGGAAAAAAACATGAAATTTTAAGGAAATTTTAATGTATTGAATGTTGAAACAAATATAATGACAATCCCCAACAACAAATAAATACATAGAATATTTTAAACTTATCAAATATAGTCAGAAATCCAACAGGTAAATGTAATGTATAGTTTTGATGTCCAAATCCACTCATGAAGTAATCTACTTGAAGCAATTAATTTTTTTTTTCTTTTATCATGGAGGAACACACAAAAAAAATCTTCATAAGCTATAGTCAGAAATCCAACAATGTTCTGGTATAAGTTTCTATCTATGTATTTATTTGGTTAGTTGATTAGCTGATATTAACTTCATTAAGCTGTATTGGTTCACACACCTATGTTGTTGGGGATTTTCGCTATATTTGTTTCAACATTTAATACATGTTCATTTAAAATTTCCTAAAAATTTCATGTTTTTCTCTTTGTGTCAATCATGCAGATTTTGATCAGATAGATGGTTCTTTTTTATAATAATAATAAGCCTTTATTTGGCATAACAATAATCATAACACAATAAAAAACCTGAGATAGGTATACAAATATGGTTCTTTTTTTGCTAGTGTTTTGTTTTGTTTTGTTCTGATCTTTTTCTTTTTGGTTGAGCTTTCAGCATCTCAGCCACTAGAGGTCGCTGGTGCCCCGCTGTAGAGATTAAGCCTCCACTAGCCGCTGCCTGGCGAGGTAGGAACCAATTCATCTATTACAGAAATGAAATGCTACCAGCGGAATCCTTTGTTATGAATAGAGTGAAATTGCTGAAGTTGTTTTTAAGGTCAACAACAAATTTCACACGAATTCTCCTCTTATTTTGTTACAGTAAGCAGATAAGGAAAAAGCCTTCCCTGACTGCCAGCCTTACGAATGAAATTTAAAAGCAACCTCGAGGAAATTAGTATCTGGCAGCCAAATGGCGTGTTTAACACAGCAATTGTGAGTTGGAGTGTATTTATTAGGCACTTTAATGTAGCCTTTAATTTGTCAGTCAGAGGTATGAAGGTACTCTATTATAGGGATAAAGGCTATAGTTCCCCCCACCCACATGGATATCTTGCCTCATTGCGGAGACATAAACATCAGGAAAACAGCTAAATCACTGTGAGCATTTTCAGTTATGCAAAAATCTTTAGATTAATGGCCTTCGGACTACAGACATTATTTGTATGTATTTTAGCTAAACAAGCAACCTGTGGATTCTGCCAGGCCTTCAAGTGCGCAAGGTTATGATCGCAAGTTGGGCATTTTTGCAGAAAGAGTACTGTCCTCAGTACAGGACAAACAAAATGAAACAGCAACAGGAAAAGTTTCCGTGCCTCAGGATCCCTCACATGGGAGGCCAAGGAGAGCAGCCATTTCCCTGCTGATGGGAGAATGGCCCATCACTGCACAAAAGTGGAAACCGTGGGCTTCTGATATTATCTGCATGAAACGGGATCCCCAGTCAAGGAGTTGCGACCCAGAGCACAGGCAGCTGCTGCTGCTGCTGGTTTCCCCTGGAACCTCATGCTTGTTGTGAGGGAGGACAGACGGACACTTGTATTTAAGTATGGAAGAAGAAGCAGCAGCAGCAGCAGAAGCAGAAGCAGCAGAAGCAGCAGAAGCAGAAGCAGAAGCAGAAGAAGCAGAAGCAGAAGCAGAAGCAGAAGAAGAAGAAGAAGAAGAAGAAGAGTTTGGATTTATATCCCCCCTTCCTCTCCTGCAGGAGACTCAAAGGGGCTTACAATCTCCTTGCCCTTCCCCCCCTCACAACAAACACCCTGTGAAGTGGGTGGGGCTGAGAGAGCTCCGAGAAGCTGTGACTAGCCCAAGGTCACCCAGCTGGCGTGTGTGGGAGTGCCCAGGCTAATCTGAATTCCCCAGATAAGCCTCCATAGCTCAGGTGGCAGAGCTGGGAATCAAACCCGGTTCCTCCAGATTAGATACACGAGCAGCAGAAATACAGGAGAAATCTCTGGTTTTGAAAAATGGCACAGGACTCCCAAGGTTGCGTGGAGCCTAGCATCATTTCTGCCTGACTGGTGAGGGTGTCAATGGGGCTGCAATTTCCAAGTAGGGCCTAAAGATCTCTTGAAATTACAACTGGTTTCCAGATGACAGAAATGGTGGCTTTGGAAGATGGACTCTATATTTCATTATAACCTACTGGATTTCCTCCCCTCCCTGAACCCTGCCCTCCCTGGGCTCCATCCTCAACTCTCCAGGAATTCCCAACTCAGCGTTGGCAACCCTAAGCAGTAGAGAGAGTCTTTCAGCAAGTAGTTCCCCAGCCAGAAGTGGGCACTTGGCATGCGATGTGTGTGTGTACTGAAAACACAAAGAGTTTCAAACCTAGGTCTGATGAGTAGACCACAGACATTTTGAAAGACTTTAAGCCAGAAGAGACAAGCAGATAGCTGATCCGTGCATGGGCTTGTGTTAATTTGCATATTGGGCAAAGGCTGATGGGAAATGGTATTGAAATACCCACCATAACCAGGAAATAGGGTGGACAGCAGGTCAAGGCTAGCTAAAAATGTAAGGGGGGGGATCAGTTGAGGAGTGTTGAAGGTGGGCGTCTCTGAAAAGCAAGGCTTGCTTTGCAAACTTTGGGTCTAGCTAGAAAGGACTGGCTCGAAAAAGCAAACTTGCCAGCTGGGAGAGCCCACTGCCTTCCTTGGAAAGTGCAGCACCTGGGAAGAGGTGAGCAGCCCTTCTTCAGAGCACCAAGAACTGGGGTTACCCCGTGAGGCCCCAAAGGCCAGCTTTGAAGTCGAGGGGGATTCTTATCAGCTCCAAACAACACACATCCAATGTTTTAAAAGACAAGAGAAGCCACTTGGGAAAACGTTCCCCAAAAGTTGACAACTAGTTCACTAACCAGGGTCTTCCAGCAGAGTCCTCTGCACACTCCTTTCCAGAAGAGATGAACAGCACTGTGTATTCTTCTTGGGACCCTGTTGTAAGACCCTGGTTAGTGAACCAGTGGTCATCTTGTTGGGAATGTCTTGTGGGATGAGAGACAGCCATCCATGGGCCTTATCTGATCTCTAGTCACAAGCAGTTTTGATTGTTATATTTTTTAATGAAAGTCATTTTGTGCTCACTTGTATACTATTGAGAAAGTCTATATCAATGAGTAACTAAATTATTGCTCCCGCAGGAAAGGAACAGGTGCTTTAAAGGGGGCACTTGGAGGATGGGGCTTCCTTAGGACAGAAACCTTATCAATCCTAACCTACGCCCTGTGTTGTTCAACATCTTTATACATGATTTGGATGAAGGAATAGAGGGGATGCTTATTAAATCTGCAGATGACACTAAGTTGGGAGGGGTAGCGAATATGATAGAAGACAGAGTCAGGATACAGGACGATCTTGACAGCCTGGAAAACTGGGCTAAAACTAAGAAAATGGATTTCAATTGAAATAAGCGTAAAGTTCTGCATTTACATAGGAAAAATAAAATAAAATCCATGATTCTAGAATGGGGGAGATTTATCTTGGTAGTAGTATGTGTGAAAAAGAGATTTTAGGGGTATTAGTAGGCCATGTTCTGTTCCCCCAGCAAACTATTATCAGGGGCCGTGCACTTGGCCAGAACAGAGTGTAAGACCCACAGACAAATAAGCAACAGTTCAAAAAAAGTTTAATAGTACTGAAAGTTTTGGACTCTGACTTTTCCCACGAAGTCTAACTAAATAAAGTATACTTGCAATGCTGGAAACAATTGGAAATGGTTTGAAGAACTTGCAGACACCAACTTTTCCTTAACTGCTTCTAAGGAAGTCTGTGTTGCTTCTGAGTTCTCCCAGCGTCCTCTAAATGGACTCTGTTTCCTTGCAATTCTGTTGGAACTTGCTTACTCTGAGTTTTATGGATCTCTAACACCTTATACGCCTGAGATATTGCTGTCTCCAGCCTTCCCCAGACACCTGAACTAAAACAGACTGTAAAACAGGAACTGATAACTAATAAAAATGCTAGAGTGCTTTGCCTCTTGAGGGCTTCTTAAAGGGACAGGGTCTAACTAAGTTTCCCTCCCACAGAATACTGTACAAAAAGCAACTAAACCCATTCTCTCCAAGGGCACAACAGGCTTAAATAAAGAAAATAGTGAGGGTGTCTCTAGGGGTATGAGAGGCCATGCAATGAACATGAGTCACAAGTGTAATGCAACTTCTAAAAAGGCAAATGTGATTTTGGGCTATATCAACGAAAGCACAGAGTCCAGATCAAGCACAGTAATCGTATCTCTTTACTCTGGTTAGACCTCACCTAGAGTATTTGTAGCCGCTCAAATGGTTTCAATGGTGTTGATTTTGCAGCAACTTTGAGTGCATTCCACAGCCCGGGCGATGGGCCAGCTTCATCGGGCGGAGACTTGGACCTTATGCTGGAGATGAGGACTCCGCTCCCATGGGAAAGCGGTGAAGCGTATGGGGCAGAAGAAAGTTATAACTCCGCGCTTCTGGCGGGAAGTGTCATTCCTGCCACTGCGTGTACTTGAGCTTTCTAAGATGTCTGAATAAACGGTCTTTTTCACCAAAGAGCCTTTTATTTCTGCTTCTATGGAATTCCTTACATTGTGGCAGGAATCCTTAATCCATCTATATTAGTGCAGACCTCTAGTGTTCTACATGGAGAGGTTGAATGTTACTGGGCGGAAGCGGTAGCTCTCAAAGAGGTTCAATTTCCTTCTGGATCTTGAGGAACCGCAGGAGAACGGCTCACAGGGTTTCTTTTCCCCGCCCTCTCTATCAGCACGAAGTCTTCCTTTACTCCGCAGAGGGGACGGACGACGCACCATGGGGACTTCATGAGTCGCTTTGGGCTGCCTATGGATCGAAATGCTTCAGGATCGGATCTTCTACCCGCTTTCAGATTAAGCAAACTCAGATGCAACCTGTCATGGAGGAGACGGCCTGACCACTCTTCATGCGTAACCCAGGAATCCATTGAACTGTTCCTGGACTCAGATTTTGGGTGATGCTCCTGCTGTCACCGCAGCACAGCATTGGGGCCCGCCTATAAAGGACACCGACTCCAAACCTGGGACAGGTATCCGCACAGCCTAATCGACTCTTGACTCGTCGGGCGGCCGCATCTTTAAAAGCTCGACACCGGGGCTACGGTGTCTCCGATGTCTCGCCCAGACGACGAAGAGTTCCGAGGAAGCCTGTACCAGCCTTTCTGATTCGTTCCTCCCATCAAGGAGACCTGATGAGGAAGTAATTTTACCGCGAAAGATGCCCGCAGCGCAGCGGAACGAACGCCAGCTATGGGAGGAGGAACGGCAATAGCTGCAGCAAGAGCCGAAACCGCAGAGGGACCGGAACGGCACTGTTAAGCCCAGCCTGAAAGTTGGACCGCGCAAAGATGCGCCCAACGCATTAATATGCTCCAGAATCTGTCGTGGTCCATGATAAAGTCCTGAACATCTTGTGACTGGATTTACAACGCAACGAAGTTGCTCAGGCCCTGCTGGCGACGCGAAAGTGAGCTTCACTGCAGCTTTTAAACGGGACGAACTGGCTTAACCGGAAATCCAGGAAAAGCTGCCCTGCATTTCACCGCAGGATGATTGACCCAGAAGAGGAGCCACGCGCTTGGAGAGGATTAAGGAGGCAGCAGGACCGAAGCCCTGTTGGAGTTTCCGATGTTGTGCCACGATAATGCCGGGCGCCAGGGGCCACGCATCTGGGTCCTGCCACCAAACGCCAGCGTGACTACGCTTCCATTCCGCATAACAGCGTTTGCCCAACCTGCTTCAACTCCGCTGCTAACCGCCTTCCAGTAGGCGCCAGTGAGTCGTAACCTGCCATTAGCCCCATCGCCCTGCTTTTGACGTAATCGCTTCCAAACTTCCTTCTTACTTCATTTTGCAACCTTCAATGCCCACTTTAAATGACTATGATGATTTATACCGCTCCAGACAGACGTCGTCCGGACAGTGTGTCGAATGGTTCGACTTTTGATTTTAAAAGATGAAGACTCTCGCGACGGGTGCGATCAAGTTTTCCAAGAGCGCCTAAAGATCCAGGCGCCGGTGAATGAAGTTATCCGCGACCATCAAAACCATCCAGCAAGGCAACCCGCCCGCTTTCGCAGAATTTGTCTGCGGAATTTGCGGGCGCGCTGCTGCTCGACTTCCTGAGTGGCCTGAACGATGTTTAATACTTCTCGATGCTGACGGCAAGCTGGCGCGGAAACGGGTGTTTCTTTTAATCTCGGGTTCCTCGTGACTATTGGCAGATTGATCCAGTTGATATCCCAGGTGTATGCCTCGCTTTGAATACGCCAGGCCGGAGGTGTCGCCACTTCAAACCCGCCACCGTCGCACGCCTTACCGAAACCACTCGAACGCCGTCACGACTGGGATTGTGTCTTACTTCGCGAGGGCCAGGTCATTTGAAGCCAACTGTCCCAAGAAACAAAATCAACCGGCCCAGCTACGCTGCAGACTCCATCTCTGCTGCCATTACCACGAGATCGGGCCGCCCGACGGGCTCGCTCTAAAGCCGTCATCGGCGCTTAATTCCAGAGGAGGGGAAGTAGAAAGTTGTTTGCTCATCATCAGCCCCCATGGACATGGGCCCTAATTCTGACGCGTGAGGAAGGCAGCTCCTCACATTGTCCAAGCGCTTTCTACAACCTCGCTAAACACACTCTCAAGATTATAGCCTCGCCCTTGTGATTCAGGCTGCACCTTATTGCTTAATGCCCCAGTGGCAGAGGAGCTTGGTAGGGTCTGAAAGAACGGATCTTAGAATTCACTGACCCTTCCTGCGTGTGAATACATGAATTGGGGAAACCCAACTCTCCTGACACACCCCTCCTTGGTTTCAGCCATTGCTCCTCGATTCTATTGGCATCCCACCTGCGATCATGATCTAAACAGAGTTTTTCAGGAGCAAGAATGCGTATCAGTTGCCACCCCACAGAGACACTTAATTGCAAAACGTTATACAACCAGGGGCTTAACTCGCCCAAAGGCAGAATCTACCGCATGAGTCCTTACCGAGGAGAAGGAACTACCTTTGACAAGAACCTCGCCGCTGGTTCATACGGGCGGGCTACCAAACACACACACGCCGTCTCCGCTTTTGTTTGTAAAAGAAAGATGGCTCCTACGCTTTGGTACAGATTATCGAGGTCTCACGCGGCCCCTGTCCACAAATATCCTTTGCCTTTGATCATGACCTTTAGATGCACTCGCAAAGGGCTGATTTTGCATTAAATTGGACTTGAGAGAAGCTACTACAGGTCAGAATTGCCGAAGGCTATGAACACCTTTTGACCGCGCTTAACACAAAGTTTGGGACAGTTTGAATACTTGATAATGCCATTCGGGTTGGCGGGCCCCGGGCTTTTATGGCCCTTATCAATCAGTTCTCCATGATTTATTGCATGTGAGTTAGGTATACTTTAGATGACGCCAATTTACTCACGTTCATAGAATATATGAAACATTGGTTCGGGAGGTATTGGAACGCTTTGCTCGACAACTCTCTCTTTGCCATTAAACTCTCCAAATGCTGTTTTCACCGTAGACCTCCATTGATTATTTCACATCGGATCTCGCCTTCGAGGGCTTGAAAATGGATCCTGGCTAAAATTGACGGAGTCCTCCAAATGGCCTGAGTCCCCACCAACCGCAGAAGAACTCCAGTCTTTCCTGGGTTTGCTCTATTTCTATCGTGACTTTATAATCTCCAATTCGCCGAACTTACCCTCCTCTCACAGACTCTTCTTACGCATTCAAAGGTAAAGATCCACTGTCCGCCAAGCCCGGCCCTTTCCTGGTCTGAAGAGTGTCAAACAGCTCTTCAACTCTTAGCTCATGCACCAATCCATCCTAAAGCAATTCCCCTGACCCAGATCTCCGCTTTGTGGTTCACGCTGGATGCCTCGACAAAGCACTCGGGGCATTCTGTTGCAGAAAAATATGGTAGGCTGGTTCCGCGCTATTTGCCTAAGAAATTTCTGGTGCTGAACTCAACTGGTCTGTAGGGATAGCAGACTGCGCCATCAAAGTGCACTAATTTCAAGCGCCACTGGCTGAGGGGCTAAACACCTTTCAGGTTTGGTCGACCGCAAACCCGGCAGCTCTTTCCACTTCAAGATGTCCGCGAAACAACTCCGCAATGCATTTTCTCGCTTTCTCAAGCATAGTCCATTTTTTCCGGAAAACCAATAACCACGACTCGCTCATTTACTCCGGGAGGGGTGGAGCTGCCTTACCGCAGACATTCCACGACTGTTCTCTCCCTCCCAGTTGGGCTGGCTGTCAACCGATCTCAACGCCCACTCCTCCTCCACCCCCCATTCCTAGTCTTCGCTTTCTCCTTTTCCCCGCGGAACTCGAGGAGGCGGCCGCAACGAGCTTCCAGCGAAGAAAGTGACTCCCCAATTGCGTTTGAGAATGGAGTTTGGCGAGGGGGGGAATGCGCCATCGCCTCGCTAGCAGGTTCTGAAGCTGCCACGATGCCCACGGCCATTATTTCCGGGCTTTCGTAACTTCTGCATTTGGCCCCGCCGCAGAAATTCTGTGGCGCTTAATGCGCAGCGTGATTACGAGGCATTGCTATGGGTTACCGGGTTTGTGCGCAGCCAAACCATTCCCGAAAGCCCCATGGGTTGCTGTTCCTCCCGGTGGCCTCCCGCTTCTTGGGAAGTCATCTCCATGGATTTTATTACAGATTGTCTCGAAGTCATGGCAACAATTCTGCCTTCGTGGGTGGTGTAGGACTTATTTCTTTCAAACAAGCCCATTTTATTCCATGCTTCCATCCCCTCCGCCTCCTAAGTTGGCACGGCTGGTGTTCATTCAACATGTTTACCGTCATATTCCGCCTTCAAGTAAGGTAGGGGAAATCTCCATCGCCAGCCCCCAATTCATCTCGAAGTTCGAAGGCTTTTTTGGGGATTGCCAGGCCACCGCAGTCACGCCTCTACCACGCTCAAAGTGACGCGAGACGGAGAGAACTAACAGAACCCTAGGAGCAGCATTTACGCGAGTTACACCAACTACCACCAAGACAATGGTGCGTTTTATTCCGCTTAGCGGAGTACGGCAATATCAACACGCGTGTTCATAGCAGTACTAAGAAAACCCCTTGAAATTATTGTGTTCGGTCACTCCTTCCGCCGCTACAACTACCCCGGCCACAGCTTTGGACCCTCCAGAGGCCAACAATGGATTTCGGCCTCCCAGTCGAGGGTGGAATCGGGTCCAGACCGCCTACAACAGGCTAAGGGACTCCAAAAGCTGCAAGCGGATAAACACCGCCGGATTACGCTTTGGGTATTTTGTCTACCAAAAAATTCCCCAGAGACGCAGGCAAATTCTTCCAACTTCTGGCAAAATTCAGGGATCCAGATTACTAAAGATTAATGATGTCACTGTCCGACTGGATTTGCTCTAACTCTCTTAGTAACATTCATCCTGTCTTCCATTCCAGCTTGCTCAAGAGGCAGCCCCCCGCTTTCCCGATGTTCAGTATAATTTAATTCGCCGAGAGGTCCCCACCGACTATTATTGATGGCCACTAAGCACTACTCTAAAATCGACTTTCATCCTGACTCTTTAATCGCAGAACGCCAGCAATATTTTAGTCTTGGTGGATATTATTCCTCTGGGCATAATCAACGTTTTGTTCCGAGGTTGAGTTGACTCACCCTTATTTCTGCTTTCCACCGTACCGCGATAAAACCTGGGGGAGGGTCTTCTTTACGTGGAGTGCAGAGTGTAAAGGTTTCCAATGGTTTCAATGGTGTTGATGGTGGCAACTGGCGCATTCCACAGCCCGGCTGGCGGGCCAGCTTCATCGGGCGAGACTTTATCTTTTGCTGGAGATGAGGACTCCTCGCCCATGGGAAGCAGGAGCGATGGGGTGAATAGAGTTATAACCTGCGCTTCTGGCGGGAAGTGTCATTCCTGCCACTGCGTGTACTTGAGCTTTCTAAGATGTCTGAATAAACGGTCTTTTTCACCAAAGAGCCTTTTATTTCTGCTTCTATGGAGGAGCGGCCCCCAATTCATCTCGAAGATGACCTGGCCCTTACAGTATTGAATTTAGTTTTGGGTGCTACAGTTTAAGAACAATATTGACAAACTGGAATGCAGCCAGAGGAGGGCAGTGAAAACAGTGACGAGTCTGGAGACCAAGTTCTGTGACGACGGGTTGAACAAGCTGGGGATACGTTTAGCCTGGAGAGATGACTCACTGAGAGGTGATATGATAGCCATCTTCAAGGGCTGTCATATGGTGGGTGGTGCAGAGCTGTCTTCTGTCGACCCAGAAGGGTGGACAAGAACCAGTGGGTTGAAATTAAATCCAAATAGTTTTCAGCTACACTTTAGGAAGAACTTCCTGCCGGTGAGAGGAACTTCCTCAGAGGACCAGGCTTCCTTGAGAGGTGGGGGGGGGGGGTCTTCTTCTTTGGGGGTTCTGAAGGAGAGGCTCAATGACCACCTGATCACAAGGCTGATTCTGTGAACTTCGGCAGATCATGAGAAAGAGGGCAGCAAAGGAGGAATCAGTGGTTGGCGCTGGCTTGTGGCCCTTTATTACATGCCCAGGGTCATGTCAATCACTACTTTTGGTCAGGAAGGCATTTTCCTGCTGGCCAGATTGGTCAGGAATCCTGGGGGTGGGTGGGAGGAGTTGCCTTCCTTTGGGGTCACTGCGGGAGTAGAGGGGAGTAGATGTGAATTTTCTGCGTTGGGCAGGGAGTTGGACTAGATGACCCCAGAAGTCCCTTCCAGCTCTATATTTGTATGTTTAAACATTTCTTTATGTCTGTTTCAGCTCACTCTGGACAATTGGGGGAGATTCTATGGGTGTCAAGAAGCTTCTTTGGTGGGCTGTGAATTTTTCGTAGGGCAAGAAAGGGAAAAGCAGCAGGGCCAGGGGGAGGGGGGCGTAGAGTTGTTTTGGATATGGGGGGAGCACAGGACTTCAAAGCACAAATCTTCTAATTATTGAGGTTTCTCTCATAATTATATGAGAGCAGCAGTGGCGTAGGAGGTTAAGTGCTCGTGTATCTAATCTGGAGGAACTGGGTTTGATTCCCAGCTCTGCCGCCTGAGCTGTGGAGGCTTATCTGGGGAATTCAGATTAGCCTGGGCACTCCCACACATGCCAGCTGGGTGACCTTGGGCTAGTCACAGCTTCTCGGAGCTCTCTCAGCCCCACCTACCTCACAGGGTGTTTGTTGTGAGGAGGGAAGGTGAAGGAGATTGTAAGCCCCTTTGAGTCTCCTGCAGGAGAGAAAGGGGGGATATAAATCCTAACTCTTCTTCTTCTCTTCTATTGCAAATGGGGAAGCAGGGCCTTAAGATCACAGGAAAACCTAAATGGCAAACCTGAACAGAAATTGGGTTTTTGACAAAGACTTGTGATTATTAATTTGCTGTAGCAAATATGACTAATGCTTGGTGTGAAATGCCTGTGTTGTGACTGTTACTATCCTCAGTTTGGTAAGCATTAAATTAATACAAATTAATGTCAATTAATAAAGGGGGCATAAATGATAGCTGCAGGAACGAATGCAAGCAGAAGCTTATTGCGAAGCCTGGGCCTGCACGTTTTATAGGCTAACTGATTCATGCTCTATTTTCATTAAAATATCAATAAATCAACAGCTTAATTAGTACAAATCCTTGTTTTTCAGGTTTTCGTTGGGTGAAAATACACTTCGGAGTCAAATGCCTGATCTGTCTGACATGTGTTGGATCACAGGTGCATGCTGCAAGGGGGGGGAAGGAGCCCACCCATCCCTCCTAGTTTTACCAGACGTGGGGAGGCCTTTTGCCCCCTTTCCCCAGTTCCACGTACCCTCTCCCCATTTCTTCCTGCTGGACCCTATGGGACCTATCAGACCTCCATCCATCCTTCATGTGAGTTCTCCTTTGCTATTGTCCTTGCCCAAACATCACCCATATTAATGATATTAACTATGGCCCTTTTGACACAAATCTGTAAAATGTTGCCAGGGTGTTTTTGATCCCCACATTTACATCAGTGTTTGTCCGCTCTCACCCTCTCCAAACGTTTCATGGCTTGTTTTCTTTGCGTTCATTGAAACAGTGGGCCTTTCCCCACTTACCTTAAGCCCTCAAGCGCTTACTTCCTCCGAAGTAGCGCGAAGGGTCCCCTCGGCACCTCTTCACGACGAGAGGCGGCGACAGCCAGCCAGCCGCCCCGACATGCTGTGTCAAGCTGTTGCGCCCCCTCAGCGTGCGGCATCCCTGGCGCTCTTTTAAACAGCAGAGCGCGGGATCGTGGGGGCACCCGGAGCAGCGCGCGGCATAGGAGGGATTAAGGTAAGTGGGGAAAGGCCCAGTGCTTACTAGATTCAGGTCGATTCCACAGTCACTCCCCACAGCAGCCGAGGTCGTCGTGCTGGAGCCGTGCTTAAAGGGTGGGGTCACCTCGGCTCCTCTCCGTTCCCGATTGGCTGTTGTTTGCTCTGCTCAGCGCTCACATCAAAATGGCATCTATCTCTCAGAATGACAAACGTTTTTAACATGCCACCAGAAAGGAGGGAGTGTAATTGATTGGCTGTTACATCACTACGTGGGGAAATGTTGCAACTTCGTTGCTATCAGCAGTGTGTAAACATGCGCCGTTTATTTGTATGGCAGTCGCTTCATATGTATGGCAGTCGCGCTTTTCCCCGCTGTGAGTTTCCCGTTCTGCGCATGCCCAAAACACTTATCTATGATTGACTGAACAGGAGAATCATGGCGAGGAAGATTCTCCACTTTACCAGCTTCGACCTGAGTTCGATTTAGATTGGCAGAAAAAACTGTACCTCCCTGGTGGAGTCAGAAATGTAATAGTAAGAAGGGGCAGAGCTGGAACGGATCTGGGTTGAACTCAGCGGATGTGGGGAGTTCCTAGGTCGGACCTAGGACACAGCGTGTAACAGATTCTGGACACACTCTGGACTTCCCTCTGTGATCCACCTCTGAAGATGCCAACCACAGATGAGATCATCACATTCTGATTTGTTTTCGGCTGACAGTCTAATCTTATTCTGGCTACAACCAATAAGTTTGGGATCAATTTCCATCTCTTTATCTATCATGACTTTCAAATAATGTATTAAAATTGTACAGATTAAATGCAAAAATTTCAACCGAAATCGCTGAACATAGAAATAATCTGAAGTAAATCCAAACCAAACGACTGACTTTCCAACAAACATTAGAACTCTATAAATCATAACTAATCTATGTGAGGATCCAGGGGGTCTGTGGTGGCTTGGCCCTCCCTGTCTACCATTTATGATTTCAGCCAAGACTCCAGGGCTGGCGAAGGCCTCAGAGGCAGAGCGGGGGAGAAGGTTACCTGCACCTTTTGCCTCCACTTCTCTTCCCAAGTCTCTCCTCAACCTGGAGAAGACCTGGAGCCTCCTCCCGGCCTGCTGCTGGGACCCCTTTTATGGACCAGGCTTCACTGTGATCATGCCGAACAGTCTCCTCTGACCTCTCACGGATGCTGCCTGTTTGCCCGATCACCTGGCTTCTCAACCCAGCTGGCACCTCCTTCAAGGGGCAGCTCAGTGATGCATAGGAACTGCAATGCTAGCCATCTTACCATCAGGGCAGCCCTGGGAGCGGTTGGGAGCGGTTGGTCAGGGCACCGGTTGTATCCCAGGTAAATCTGGGAGAAGGTCCAGTCTCAGGATGTGTGGTAATTTTTTAAGAAGAATTGTTTCATGTATGAAGATAGCAATTCAGATGGAACACATTTCCAAATTAAAGACCAAGTGATATTATTCTCTCATTTCATCCCGCTGAAAAAGTGGTGGTGGTGGTGACGGAAAGTGGTGTCAAGGCACAGCTGGACTTCCCTGGGGGTCTCCCATCCAAGTACTGACCCTGCTTAGTTTCTGAGATGTGATGAAATAGTAGTAAACAATATACTTTCCTAATTTTTTTTGCCTGCACACATCATCATTTCAAGCAATGCTTTTGCTCAATACCCATTGTATTTCCAGAATACAGTATCCGTGTCATCTGAAACTGAGGATCTCTGTCCTCCCTGCACTTCATCTAGATGGTGGCTGATTTGTGTGTGGTGACAGGAGAAGTAGTTTCATTAATTTTGTGAGGAGACCAAAACACACTCTTGACATGCACGCATTCATGAAAATTATACAAGTGTGAGGCTGGGATGTATAGAAGAATGTCCTCATCCTCAAGGACGAATATAACCCAGATGTCTTTTAGTATTTTATTTTGAAAATCTATGAATGAATAAGAGTGTATGACTTACTTTTCATCCAAATGGTTACTCCAACATATCAAACTAAAAACATCATAGAATACAGTACTACTCCCAAAAATCACAAATAGTCACAAATTTGCATCCCAATAACTCCAGCACATTAAGAGATTACTCACCAAACTATGAGAAGCAATTTACAGTTCAAAAACCAACCATATCTATAGGAGCTTCCAAGTAACTAGGCTTCAAGAAGAGGACCAGTGGCAAAAAGCAACACAAATGCAGCCAAGCAACTGTGTGTTGTCGTAAATTCCTGCATTCCACTGCTGCTAGAGGGTGCTGCAAGAGGCACAGGGAACAGGAACTGCCTTAAGAACAAGACGCTGCTCCATACAAAACTGAAGAGACTTTTGGGTCCATCTTTTATGAAAACGGGGGTGGTGGGGTGGTGGAGAGATTGGAAGTTGTATTTTTCCCATGGCCCAGTGTGTGTCCGACTGAACAATGTGGCCAGCTAATCTCCATTGCCTCACCCTAAGGTGATTTAATCAGTTCCCCATTATTTATTCTGATGACAATTACTCAGTATTCAGGAGAAAACCTCCACCCATCCCAGCATTCATCTGCACCCATCACATTCACAACCATGACCAGCAGAATAGTCCAGGCACTCTCTTGAACTGGCAGCTCATCAAGCCTCCCCTCTCTTATTGCCGGGAATCCATTCTCTGTCTCTGGCCTTCCTGTCAGATTATCTCCTACTGCCTTAGGACTCACTTCTGACTATGAATATTACCTCTGTGGCCATCCATGGTGTGTGTGGGTCTTGGATCCATTTGTGTGGGCTCCTTTTCCCTATCAGCTGCTGTGTTTGTTGGACCTCTCCTCTTCTGGACTGGTAAATATCACCCGTACTTGAAACTTCCTCCCTCCCTCCCTTAGTTAGCTCTTGTATGCCTTGTGCGTGTATGTTCAGTGCCTGAAAATATATTCCTTGTTTTTCATTAGTTCATTAATAAAACTCAATTTGGGGGTACAGCGGTTAAGAAATCGAAAACATCATCATCATCATCATCATCATCATCATCATCATCATCATCATCATCATCATCATCTCAATATCACAATCTACTCCTGAAAGTTCCCAGTGCTGTCTGGGGAATGTAAGTGTAATCCATGCCATTTCACCATTTGTGTTTCGGTTGGATCTTTGGGCCCAGGGGACAAGAGCTCACTGAGCATGTGCAGTTGGTAAGCTTGCTTACATACTACCAGCTGCAAGGGCCCCACCCTTCTCAGTTAATCTGGCCTGCAACAGGAGAAGGAAGGCCCACAGCTCAATGCAGGGTGTTGCTTTTTTTTTTTACAGGCCCCAGTTGAAGAAAGACCTGCAGCAGCTACACTCTATGCAGAAGAACAGATGGGATAATTGTTTGGACTTTCTTGCTTTTCTTTATTTACTGGGGACTGTTAGTAGTTGTAACTATTTTGAGTGCTTTTCTTAAAAGGCACTGGAGATTTTGTATAATTGAGTTGTGCTATATATGCTATACATCTATATCTGTATATCTACACACACACACACATTCACTATTATTTATCCCTAAATGATAGAAAGTTGTTGTGTTTAAATTAAAGGTTTGTTAATTTGTTCAAGCAATTTCATATTTGTTTGTCATTATATTATATTAATTATATTATTTATATTATTATATAAATATATTTATATTATATTAATTGTATTAATTAATTATATTAATGCTGTCATTATATTAACAGGTAAATTTTCCTAGGTCTCCAATGGAGGTTGATGTGGCCAAGGTTAAGTAGGTTTCATAAGTTTCCATTCTTTTTAGGCAAATAGAGCCAGTGGTATGTTTCCTTGGATCCTGACTCAGTTTTTTTTCTTTGTATATGTATGGAATGTACTGACTCTTCAGTAATGATTAATCAAGCGATCCGCAGGGGAAATGATGCTACAGAAAGACAGGTTTCAATGGTGCACGTAGCTCAGTTGACTGGCTTGTTCAATTTTGAAAAAAAGAAGAATGTTATAGCCTCATTAGCTACATTTCCTTAAAGTTCATAAATATTTCTGACTCGCTCAGGACAGAGGGCATTTCACTTTCCATAAAAGCTCTACAACGATCCCGTTATTAAAATGAAAAAGAGGGAGATTTATTGCCAAGCCAAAGTAAGTCAGGCACACGGTCTTTCTCCCCAATCCACTGAGGCAGGCCTTCCCCACCATCCTGTAGTGCAGATTAAATTGTTTATTAGAATTTTTGGTTCATTATTTAAAAAAAAGGAAGGGAATTGTAGTCCTTTATTTAAAAGATGGCAGCAATAAAAATTTAGATGATTCAGATTTATCAAGGCAGTTTTCACTACTGTTCCTTTTTAACGTTGTTAAGAGATTCAGTGCATTATGCATTTTGCTTACAGACATAAATACGCCAGCTATTTACTAAATGTTACAACAGGGAAGGAAGAATGTGTTATACACATGCATGCCCCTATACACACTTACACAAGCGCATATAAAAACGACTTCAGTCACTTTTGGGAAGTGTAACAGACTTTATTAAACATAATTTGAATCCCAGCCCAACAAAATGGCACTAAAGTTCTGCGTGTGAATATTTCTAAAATGCATTTTGTGTTTTCAATAACAGCCAAGAATGCAGGTTCTGGTTCCAATACCTGCTGCATGTATGCAGTTTGTGCAGGACCTGACGGAAGGCTGAGCCAGTGTAGCGGACTGGTTAAGAGCAATGGGCTGTAATGAAAAGAACCAGGTTTGATTCCCCGCTCCTCCGCTTGAGCAGCAGACTTTTATCTGGTGAATTGTATTTGCTTCCCTGCTCCTGCACATAAAGCTTCCTGGGTTCTCTTGGGCTGGTTCACAGTTCCCTCCAAATTCTTCATGATGGGGAAAGGAAGGGAAGGAGTTTGTAAGCTGCTCTAGACTCCTTTCAGGAGAGAGAAAGGAGGGTATCAATTTAAACTCTTCTCCTGAATCCCAAGTCCTTTGCTGTTCACATCTGAAAGTTGATCTACATGTTAGATTTAAATAGTACATGTTTAAAGGATATAATGCCCTGACCCAGCATCATATAATAGAATCATAGGCCCGTTCCGTACGGGCCATATATGGCGCCCTGGGGATGGCAAAAACGCTGTCCCCAGGGAGCCGTTTGCACAGGCAGCGCTGCTAAAACGCAGCAGCGCCGACCTGGCTCCCCTCCACCACCCCCAGGGTGGCGTCAGGCCGCCTCCAAAAACCTCCAGGAGGGAGGTTTTTGGAAAACAACACGTTCCCGCCGGCGCGGTGCAAACGGCACCGCCGGGAACACGCTGTTTCCCCTGTCCCTCTCCCACTCACCTTGTTGTCCTGCATCGCTCTACTGGACTGCTGAGACCCTCCCTCGCTGTCCTCTGACCCCTGGAGGTCGGAGGGCAGCGTGGGCGGGTCTTAGGAGTCCAGCAGGGCGACGAAGGCGACGAGGTGAGTGGGGGGGGAAGAGGCGGCTCCATGCGGAGCCGCCTCTCCCGCGCCGGCCTCTGCGGGGGCCGCTCGCATGCTCCCGTGCGAACGGCCCCCACCCCTCCACCGGCAGAATTCCTGCTGGTGCAGGGGCGCCCTTTCCGCAGTGCGGAAAGGGCCATAGAGTTGGAAAAGTCCACAAGGGTCATCTAGTCCAGTCCCCTGTCGTGCATGAACTACCCCTGCTAGCTAGGCTATCCCTGGAGGTCAGAAACTACACAGGCCTTGAGGCCACCAAGGACGTCCAGAAAAAGGCCATGGCAAATTTCCTCTGTTCATGTCTTGCTTTAAAAGCCCTACAGGGTCACCATAAATTGGCTGCTACTTGATGGCCCTTTCCACCAAAGGCCATAATAGTGTGTGTGCAGAACAAACACATGTTCCCTGTGTGTTTATGTTACAACAACAGGTTGTCTTACAGGCAATGAAACTGAGTGGAGCTCTTGCTCCCTGCAATATGTAGCATGTCAATAGATGTGATTTCCACCACTGATTTTTGCTCGCATGCCATTTTGACCAGGTAGAGTTGGATGTTTCTATTTGTGACAACCATCTGTAGAGTTTTTTTGGAAAACTAACCACATTTTGACGAGATTAGGGAATCTTCCTGGATGTCAGGCCTGGCCCTGCCAAGGCCTGGCATCACAGGGCTGGAGCCAAGATCACACCTGCCCTTGCTGTCATCTGTGGCCTGAGGGCCTTGCTGCACTGTCTCTTTGTGGCTTGCTTGTGACTAGTGAAGTTTGCATACTTTCCCCCATCTCCCGGAGAAGGGAGTCTGTCTGTCGCAGCCTTGGGCTACCTCATAACAATACTGCATTCACACTGTCTTTTCTCAAGCGGGCAATTGTGGGAATCAGTGGGAGGGGGAACTTCTGACTGGGCCAGGTTTCAATGTTTGGAGATATAAACTAGCTGCAAAAGTTTGAGCGTCAGCTCTGGCTTCCTGCAGCCTCGGTCTTGACACAGTTCAATAAAGCTCTCGAAATATTCCTGAGTCTAATTATTGACTGGAGTAACAGACCCTTACACTGGTGGAAGCTGGGGCTCTTTACTACATAGTGTACTGAGTACTAGATACTTGACAAATGGGTCTCATCACATTTGCTCCGGGAAGGCTTGGGGAATGAGGCAGGCGATCTGCTTTCTCCTCCTCCTACAGGGCCACAAATGATGGTGTAACTGATGTCTGCTGGTGCCCTAATTTCGGATGAGGCTGTGCTTCACTGGGAGAACAGCTGCTGGGCGTGTGCAGAAGGTCCCAGTTTTAATTGCCACGTTTTTCAGGTAAAAAAACAAGATGATAGATGATGTGAAAGACCCTTTTCCACCTGAGACCGTGGAGAGCAGTGGCCAGTCTGAGTAGGAAATACTGACCTTGATGGGCCAAGGGTCTGAGGCAGCTTAGGAGTGTGTCTTCAAATGTACTGTGAATCCTGAACGATGGTTGTGGTAGGAAGGAAAGTAAATAACTGAAGTGCCCCCCCCCCCATGTGTTTCTGATGCATGCTTCTGTAGGGACTGTTTTGCTACACATATAATCCAGCCCATGAGCTGTTATTTTTTTCCCCTAATTAGGGTGATTTAGGCATATCGAATTCTAACCAGACTAAATCCTAGCAATTCATCCTAACTTGGCTGAGGGCTGTCCAGTAAATTACTGTAAACAGCCAATCTTTTTGTTTCGCCTGCGCTAGCTGTGATCTTTGGACAACCTCTTTTTATCAGCAGAGTTTAAAGCGGAGCTACTCCGGTAAGATGAGAAGGACTATAGTCTTCTTGCACTCTCTGCAGCTTCCTAGCACTTTGGAAAAGAATACTCTCCACGCAAGATGTTCTTTCCATAGGAAGGTTTTACTTTAGCAGTTGCAAGGTTACACAAGTCTATACTATACAAGACTGTACAGAACTCTTCAGCAAGAACAAAGTTGAACACATACAGAACTCAACTCTCAGAACTTAGACTCTCTTTCTGAACTTAGCATATACAATGCATTGCTTCTTATACATCCAACCAGATACTTTCCCCCTGCCCCGGCAACAGCCTCTCGAGTCACAGTTGAACTCACCAATCATGTTAAAGGTCAACTGTTGCTACTTCGCCCTATACTGTCTCCAGCCTTGCTGTTGGCAAACTTCTGCTGATTAGAAGATGAACCTTTTGTGAACCTTTTTTTAAATTTATCATCACACTTCTTTAGGAGGCCTCTCTCTGGGCAGGTCGGTCTGTGAGCTTTTTCTGTGCTGACTAGAATCTGCAGCAGATGACTTCTCTTCCCACATTCAAGGAGACGTCTCAAAAGGTCTTATTTCGAAGGGCTAATGCTGGAGGGCAAGTTGATTTGGCAGACCTGGCTGTGTGGCAACTTGTCTACATTTGTAGTCCTCCTTTGTCACTGGGACTCAAGGCAGGTTGCAAGCACGGTAGGACTGTTCAGTCAATCTATAACAGTGGTGGCGAACCTTTGGCACTCCAGATGTTATGGACTACAATTCCCATCAGCCCCGGCCAGCATCAGCGGCAAGCCAGCGTATTCGAAGGAGACTGATGGGAATTGTAGTCCATAACATCTGGAGTGCCAAAGGTTCGCCACCACGGATCTATAAGATAGCTACAAACTATAACAATGTTTGGCTGACAACAACATTTGAATTTCATAGCAAATACTCCTCTGGCAGATCATTCCATAATGCAGAAGCCAATGAGAATGCCTGGGAATGGGCAATTGCCAATGTTACCTGTTTGCAAGGGTGTGTGGGGGGGATGCGAGATCTCCAAAGAAGATCCGGTGGAGGCAGGCGATGGCAAACCACCTCCGAACAGCTCTTGCCTTGAAAATCCTACAGGCTGTGACTTGGCGGAAAAATAAAAAGCAGGATACTTTCAACCATCTGTTTGGAGCAGCCATTTTGTTTCTTCATATTTTCCAATGATAATTATACATTTTTTTAAAAGATTTATGAGATTCTTTTGATAGACAGTTTAGGCTGCATTGAGAAGAGACAAGTGAAGATACAGACATCCTTTAAATTTTCATGATATATTGTTGGTTTTATATTTAATATTTGCTTTTAATTTATTTTACAGGATATATATTTCTATTGTTTAACCTGATCAGAATTACAGGATACAAGGGCAGAATGCTGGCTTAATATGACAGTTCCCATTTATTATAAAATCTATGATCAGTGACCACTGAAGAAGACAGTAGTACCAAAATGCATTTGCTTTCTGTCTTTGCGTTGCTGTACAAGCAGTTAGTACATTTGAGGTTAATTGACCCTTGATGCTCTGAGCCATTTTTACTGTACAAGGTGACAGTTTGTGCATTTGTGATTTAATCAAACTTGTATTGTTGTTTGTCATAGCTATTTATTAGTTTCATTTTGGGAGATACCACCGAAATGCTTTTCAGATACGTTTATTAAAATGGCCTTTTCATAGCTTTTGCATTCATGCCTTTGCTTTTCTTGTTGGTTCACAGCCTTTTGTTTCACCTGATCTGCCACCTGGGTTCGTTTTTCTTTTTTCTTTCTTCCTTGGAGATGGCTCTTTACCAGATCCCCATAAAAGACTTGAAGTGCCTTTTCCTAGTACTGAGTGCTGTTCATTTCTCTGGGGCAGGGCTGAGGCTGAGTGGCACAGTGTGTGTGTTTTGCATCCATGAGATCCCTGGTTCAGTCCTTGGAACCACCACAGAAAGAAGCTTAGACCAGTGGTGGTGAACCTTTGGCACTCCAGATGTAATGGACTACAATTCCCATCAGCATGGCCATGCTGGCAGGGCCTGATGGGAATTGTAGTCCATTACATCTGGAGTGCCAAAGGTTTGCCACCACGGACTTAGACTGTTAAGCCAGCCACAAAGTTGTGCCAGAGACCTTGGACAGCAGCAGCAGCAGCAGCAGCCAATCCGAAGAGACATTTTTGGGCTAAGGCAACCATTGGTCCACTTCAGGTCGAGGCTGCTTTACACACTTCTAGATGGGGAGCCCAGGGCCCTTTCTGCTGAGTAGACCACATTTTCTGGAATGGCCAGTGACTGTGGCCCCTTCCGCACATGCAAAATAATGCGTTTTCAAACCACTTTCACAACTGTTTGCAAGTGGATTTTGCTATTCCACACAGCTTCAAAGAGCACTGAAAGCAGTTTGAAAGTGCATTATTCTGCATGTGCGGAATGAGCCTGTGTGTGTGGGAGAAATTGCCAGCTAGAGAAAAGGAAAGTCCCATGTACTTTTGCAACTGGCTATCAGAGTCAGCACAAAGCCACATACGAGTCTGTGCTTGTTAAAAACAAAAGGCATGAATTTTTCCATGCTAAATGGAAATAGCAAATGGTGGGTTTTTTTGAGGTGGGGGGGACACTCAAAACTTTTGTGAGTTAGGGGTTAGAATATCAGCCCAGAATCTGAGAGATCCAGATCCTGGTCATGGAAGCTTTCCTGGGCCAGTCATGTATTCTCAATTTAACCTACCTCGCAGGGTTGTTATGAGAAGGAGGAGGAGATAATTATGTAAGTCACTTTGGATCCTCACTGGGGAGAAAGGGGAAGGCGTATCAACGAATTAATTCCCTTCTGTAAAAACCTTGCAACTAATTCAGTTATTTTTGGATTCTGGTTACTCATAAGGAAATATCTTTAAAAAATTGTCAGAGTACCATTCCTTGTCTCAAAGTAACGGATCAATAAACTTAGCTTGAATTTTAGAATAAACTGATTCTAACTGATTCTATCTCACATTTTCTACATGGGCAGACTCTATTCAGAAACGAGATTTTGTTATATCTCCTGTGTACCATAGCGGAGGACAATACGTTAAATCTAGCAAGCATAGATGAATGCTCTTCATTGATGAGGTACAGTTCGGCATGAGGAGTGGGGCACTATAGAATGACTATTGGTCCAAGTCTGCCGACTCAATGGAGACCCCTGCTTCTTGCCTGGGTCCTAAGCTCCTGCATTTCTACTATTCTTTCTGCACAAATTTTGAGACAGAAAATAAAACATTTCTTCCAAGGGGTCCACAATTCCCCCCCCCCCCCTTTCATTTCGAAAATGTTTCATTTCCAGCCTGGAAACATTTTATCTGAAAACCCTTTTACAATTATTCTTTTGTGTGAACATTTTCAAAAGGAATGTCATGGTTCTCTCATGTGTTAGCCAGGGTCCTGCCATATTTCTTTTTACTGAGTGCTTAATGCTTAAGCAGCCTTGAGAATGTTGACCTTTCATTTCTCTCCCTGTACCTGTCTGCTGTAAGGATCTCAATTAGCTGCTCTTTTGTTTCCGCACAGCCAAACCTGGCCTTAGACGAGGAGATTCTTTGGTCAAGGCGTCCGGCCAGGACCTGCACCATCAACATGTGAGACCCTCACTGGGGAGGTAGGTGAGGAGTCGGCCCGGTTCAAAACCCAACCGGTACTTCTCACGCTCGTTTACCAGCGTATCATTGGGAAAAGATTAGTTTCATTCTTGCTCCAGTTGCAAAGCACTCCATTGTATTAGGGATGCCATGGCTACTTTTACACGAGCCAACCTTCGCTTAAAGGAAGGCGAATCCTTCAGTCTCAGATCCCTCCCTCGCGGGAGATCACATGGATGGGGAAGATCCATCAGTGCAAAGGGAGGGGAAGTAACGCAATACTCTACAGCTTTCAATGCACTGTCGACTCACATTGCTGATCCCCAAAGATCACAAAGTATCTAAAGATCTATCCAGAAGTCTTCCAGGAACAGGAGTATGCGATCAACTTCCCCATAGGGATACCAATTGCAGGATCTCCGTTGCTACAACCCAGAGCTCAATTACCTAAGGGTAGGATCTATCGTTAATGGAGTCCCACCCGAGGAAAATGGAGCTCCAGCATCTTCTTAGATAAAAAAATTGTAGCCGCGCGGATTCATAATGAATTTGTGACCACAACAATACGCACCCATGTCGCCTCTGTTTTCATTCGATTTAAGAAAAAGATGGTTCGCTTAAGACTTTGTACTGATTATGCGATGGACTAAATGCCTGTTTCCATCTCCAACAAATATCGCTTTGGCTCCCTAATAAAGGACCTCTTGGATGCCCCTAGGCAAAGGTCGGATTTTTACCAAATTGGATCTTATGGGGAAGCTTATTATCGTGTCCGGTGTCAGATCGCGAGGGGTACGGTAACATTTAACAGCATTTAATACCAAATTCGGGCAATATGAATATTTAATAATGCCCTTCGATTAGCCTTAGGCCCCAGGGGCTCTTAATGGAAACCCTCGCATAAAACTAAGTAATCACATGATTTGTTGTAAACGCCAAGGAGTAGTCGTATATTTGGATGATGTTTTGATTTACTCACCCAGACCCTGGAAGAGCATGAGGCTTTTAGTCGAGGGGGAAGTTTGCCAACGCTAATTTGCCGATAACTCCCTCTTCGGGCCAAGTTGTCAGCAAGTGCTGTTTTCACCAAACCTCCATAGAGCTACCTGGGCTATGCGAGATATCCTCTGACGGTTCTAGGAAATGGACCCGGCTAAAAGTGGCGTAGTGGTTGACTGGCCTGCCCCACCAATAGAAGGGAATTGCAATCTTTCTTAGGCTTTGCTGCTTAACTCGGCCTGGACTTCATTCCCCATTTTGCCAAACTTGCCTTTACCGCATCACTGATCTTTACGCATCTAAAGGAAAGGGCGTAGCTGCAAAGCAAGTCTGGGAGCCCCCCCCTCCCCTGGTCATCACAGGAATGCTACTCATGCGTTCCAGCAGCTGAAAACAGCTTTTCACAACTGAGCCAATTCTGACACATCCTCAATTCTGAGCTTCCCTTTCATCGTTCATGTGGATGCTTCCAGACAAAGGCTGCCATGCCGCTCTTGCCAGAGAAATAAAGACAATAAATTGGTACCGTGTGCTTATTTATCCAAAAAAATTTTCTGGTTCGAACTAAACTGTGGACTGTCGGAGATAAGGAAACCGCTGCCATGCCGTAACCTTCGGCGCTGAGCACTTGACGCGAAAAGCCATTGGTTGAAGGAGCTAAGCACCCCTTTCTCAAGTCTGGTCAGATCATAAAAATTATTGGCTCGCTGGCGGCTTTCCATTACCCCTCAAAATGTCCGGCTAAACAATTCACGTTTGGCTGATTTTTTTCTCTCGCTTTCCCCTTTACGGTCCATTTTTTCCTGGTAAAAGCAATAAGCTGGCTGGATGCATTGTCCCGCCTCGGGAGGGGGGGGGGTTCACATCCCTACGGGATATTCCAGCACGTAATCGTTCTCTCTCCCTCCCAGCTGGGATTGGCTAGTCACCAGCCCACAACTTTTCTCACGCTGATCACCCCCCCCCCTCTAAGCCCATCAGCCCAGCCGTAATCGCACTTCCCTTCCAGGGAATTCAAGCCGAGAGTGCGGGATTACGAAGACTACCAACAGAGGAAAAAAAGATGCACAGCTTCGGCTTGGAGGATGGTGTCTGGAAAAGTAGTGTTGGTACGTCTCACTCCCCAGCTTCGGAAGCAGGTTCTTCAAAGCATGCCATGATGCTTCCGCCAGTTGAGCACTTAGGGTTTGTGAAAACCCTTCATCCAGCCCGGGCCGCCAGTTTTGAGTGGCGCTCTGGCGCTATACTTCAAGGGCGTTGAGTCTTACATTAAAGGGTGTTCCGCTTGTAATGCGGAGGAGCCAAGTCAATACCGGGAAAGCCTCATGGATTACTGAAACCTCTCTTGTTGCCTCCCGGACCCTGGCAAGGTTATTTCAATGGATTTTATCACTTTGACTTGCTTGGACAGTCACGGAACACTGGTTTTGTGGAGTGGTGGTGCGATCTCTCTTTTCAACAAACAATACATTTCATTCCTTTTGCAACCACCATACCTTCAGCTCCCAAACTAGTCCGATTTGTTCATTCAACACATCCATACCGCTTCACATTCCTCTCCCGAGAAGGTGGTATCGGATAAGTGGCCCCAATTCATTTTCGCATTTTGAAGGTTTTCCTGGAGGTTATTGGGAACCACACCAGCAGTCGCCGCCTCTACCAATGCCCAAAGTGGACAGGGCAGAAAGTGAGCGGACTACCTGTGAAATGAACACTAGAGCAATATTTCACGTTGTTATACAACCAACCATCAAGACAACCACAGTGAATTGTTTCCCTTCGCCATAGAGTATGCTTACCAATAATGCAATTCAATAGCAGTACTGTGGAAACCCTATTTGAAGTGAAGTCTCTGGTCGATCCCGCTTCCGCTGCCCCCAGCTGCCGGCGGAGGTATTGCGTTTCACCAGGAATTCAATCAATGGATTTTGTCGCACTAGCTTGTATGCTGAAATGAAGTTCAGTCTACCTTAAGAAACAGGCTCAAAGAAGCCCAAAAGTTTTCAAGGCAGATAAAATCAGCTCAGAATTTCCCCTTCACGTGTTGGGGCTTTGGGGCTTCATTTCAATCCACTAAAACCTTCCAGGCGATGCACAAATATTCAAAAACTTGGCAAGAAATTTGTTGGGTCCCTTTCGGATTACAAAAGTGATCAATGATGTGCTACTGCTTCGCTTAGATCTGCCCTATTAATTCAATTAAGTAACATTCATCCCGCGTCTTTTCATTCCAGCTTGCTCAAGGAGGTTCTCATTTCAGATGCCTGGCGCTGACCCTCGAGTTTACACCTTGTCATGATTATAATTGATGGACATAAGGCATTACTTAAATAGATGCTATCCTGGACTCGCTTCGCCAAACTGCTTTAATAGCGTCTACAATATCTGGTGTCATGGGTTGGCTATTCTTCTGGCCATAATCAATTAAGTATGGTAAGGAGAATATCGATGCCCCTCTTTAATTGCTGCGTTTCACCAAGCTTTTCCGACAAACCGGGGAGGGGGGAAAGAGGGAGATTTCTTTTAGAGAGGCAGAAGTGTAAAGGATCTCAGTGGTTCTTGTTTTCCCTTACAGCCAAACCCTGGCCTTGATCGAGAATTCTTTGGTCAAGGCGTCCGGCCAGGACCTGCACCAACCGTGTGAGAATGCTTATCCGCAACTTTCGCATAGTAGAATTCTGTTCTCATTGAAGCGAGATCCGGAGCTGGGGGGATGGGTTAGCTGCAAGATTATAACCTGTTGTTTGTTTCCGGGGTTGCTCATTCCTGCCATGTCGTAGGTGTAAGCTTTCTAGATGTCTGAATAAATCTGGACTCCAACTTATAATCAAAAGCCTTTTTATTTCTGCTCTTTTGGAATTCCTTACATCTCTGCCCTAGGGGTTGCGGGGCTGGAGTGTCTTCCTCATGAGTTCTCAACCGCCTGAGGAGAATGAGTGTGTGTGTGTCTGTGTGGGTTTATTGAGTCAGTGGGAAAGGCAATACTTTCTCTCCACCTGCAAGGTAAAGGGTGGGGGGGGTTGTAAATCTGACTTATCTATTCATACAGGGGGGGATGGTAAATGCTTCACCTGTTCTGTAATGTTCTCAGTTCTGACAATATAAAGTCCAATGCAGCTTTTTCGTATGCTTGCGATTCAATAAAAAAAAAGCATTCTGCTATCGTAAAGTACTGATTCATTAGAGATTGTTGTAGGTTTTCCAGGTTGTATGGTCCGTGTTCCAGTAGCATTTTTCTCCTAAGATGAAACGTCAGGAGAAAATGCTACTGAAGGTCACAGATCGCGCAACCCGGAAAACGCACAATACTCAGGGATTCCTGACCATGAAAGCTCTCGACACATATGCGATTCCATTTATGGCACAGTTCTGGAGTTGTGATAATGTCTTCCCTTGTGCGGGCATATTTGAAATGTTTTATCTTTCCTGCTATGTTTTCCATGCCTCTGTCCCATTCCTGGACTCTATTCCCTTAGTGTCATTTTATCATGTCCCTGATCTTACTCTGTTCCCCCCTTGCCTTTTTATTTTAGTCAGTTCTGAGTTTTCTTTTCAAAAATCTGCTTAAATCTTCGAAGCGACAGAGAATCCATGCATTGAATCTGCAAAGCACTGCTTCTACAAATAGTCAAAAGAGAGAGAGAAACCCTCATGGAGGCCATGTGGACAAAAGCAGAGGGGGGGGGGTCAAAAACATTTTGCAAATGTTCTGCAGGTGTTTTGGATGTCTTTGTGCAGAAAGGGGCCCCTGTCTCGCAGTCTGTGCTTGGAAGGGAGAGAACAGGGCTGCTGCTATTTCAGCAATGGTTTCTCCTTTCTCTCTCCACCAGCAGGGGACGTGTTTTTAAAACGGCACCAGAGGCAGCATTCCCATCACAAAAAGGAGAGTTTTTTCCTTTCAGAACTTCTGCAGGTGTAACTAACTGTTTATTAAATTACATATTATTTAATCAGGTAACAGCTGGGATGTTACCTTGTAAAAAGCTACAGGTGGTTAAGAGTGGTGGACTCTACGCTGAGTTCAATTCTCCACTCCTCTACATGAGTGCTGGACTCTTATCTGGGGAAATACACATGAAGCCTGCTGGGTGACCTTGGGCCGTTCCCAGTTCTCTCAGGACTCTCTCAGGACTCTGGCCCACCTGCCTCACCTCACAGGGTACTCTCAGGGGAGAGAAAGCAGCAGTCAGCAGGGCACTTTTTTGAGATTCCTCAAAGATTGAGAAAAGCACGGTATGAATCCAAACTCTTCTTCTTCTTCATTATGATGCAGTCTAGCCCTGACTTGGATGGCCCAGGCAGGCAATGACTAACCACCTGCAGTCACTGTCTGCCTTGGAAACCTTCCGGGGCAGCCATAAGTCGGCTGCAATTTGACAGCATCTTCTGCCACCACTGACAACTTAGCTTCAGCTCAATCCCTCTTGCTTAAATTCAAATACTTTGGCTTTGCTTGATTGTGGATTGCACAGTAGTGATTTTTGGCCAGTGAATGAACAGGAAACATTTCTTCACGCAACGCGTGATTGGTGTTTGAAATATGCTGCCACAGACCTGGATAGCTTTAAAAGGGGCTTGGATAGATTTAGGGAGAAGTTTGGTCTCTGGCTACCAATCTTTGATCCTCCTTGATCTGAGATTGTGCAAATGCCTCAGTTAGACCAGGTGCCTGGAACGCATGCAAGACGCAGAAGGTCTCCTTGCTTCTCACAATCCATCGCGTGTCGTGAAGAGTTCCCAAAAGGCACCCAGTGGTAGACCTTAATGCGAATAGCAGAGTGCTGGACTAGATGGACTCTGGTCTGATCCAGCAGGCTAGTTCTTATGTTCTTAAGTCTATGACCCCTTGATAAATGCTTCTAAAATTTCTTTCGGTTGTGAAATAACATTGTTCATTTGTGCAATTAAGCTTTTGAGCTACTTATAAAACCAGCAAACAAACCACATCCCTTGGAAGGAAATACATTTATTAAGCGATCAGCGTAGAATGTGATTTAAAGTGAAATAAGCATCTGGGAATTTAAGAAAGTTATTCCTGCTCTGGGGAATGTATGGGTTGGTGTTCTCAGTACAGTACTCTATTAAAGTTGGAGAATCAATGATACTACAGTATGGAGAAAAGAAAATGGCATAGGGTTCACAAACTAAGTAGAGATATATTTTCTAGTTAGGCAATTTATTCCAGCTACTAAGTTTGGGACTTCTTTCATGCAGAGTACCTCAGCCACCTCAGGTATAGTACCTCAGGTATAGTCATAGATGTCCTTAACTGGAAACCCTAATAACTATTATTAAGGAAATCATACATTTTAGAAATACCTTAAGACCACATGGAGCTGCGAGAGCTGGTAAAAAAAAGCTTGGACAATCTTTACGAACTTTAATGCTGCTGGCATTTTCACCTTCCCACAATCTTCCTGTCCCTCTAGACTGATCCAAGAACATTCCAAATAGTTCCTGTCAAGAAACCCAAGAGCTTTCAATTGCAGGAATAAACCAAGCATATGTCTTTAGAGTGTTGTGCGGTTTGCGTGTTGCATGGCCGTGTTCCAGTAGCATTTTCTCCTGATGTTTTGCCTGCATGTGATGTGGGCGCGAAAGCATCCTCTCAGAGGATCCTCCTGGAAAGATGCCCAGTCCATGACTCAGGCTAAACGCCAGGGAAAAAATGCTAATTGGAACACTAAGCTATACAACACGCATAAACCAACAACACTCCAGTGACCTCGTAAAAGCTTTTGACAGTACATACATAGTTCTTTAGTATTAACCAGATACACATAGATCCAAAGAGGGACTTTGTTCCATGAAAATATCATGGTGATGATGGAGAGAAGTGTAGGAATCTGAAGTTAGAATCAGTTAAAATGGAGTTCTTTGGCATATTTATTTTAGCTGGTCATTTCTAGTAATATCAACAGTTTGAAATAAGTCAATGGATATAGAATGGTGTGGTGCTGGAAAATGCAGTCAAGTTGCAGACAACTTATGGTGATCAAGAGATGAGCAGAGATGGTGTTATGCCCCCAGAGAAGCTTTTATTATTTTCCTATTAAGTCTTAATATCCCTATAGTTATAATGGGTTTAGTTCTTTGTATAGTCTTCTTAGGGTGGGGGGGATTTTAGTGGACCCTGTCCCTTTAAGAAATCTCACTAGAGGCAGTCTTCCCGTGACTACCCAGTAATTCCCCTGTTTAGCTCAAGTCAGTCAGTGAGTCTAGGGTAGTTGGAAGGCTGGAATATACGTTAGTCAGACCCTGGGAGGAGTTAGGGTCTCAATTCTTGGCACAAAACCTTGTTTTTTAACTGTTGCCCCTTGCTTGTGTGTCTCCCACTCTGTTCCACCCACGGACAGGGCACCTTTCGATTGTTTTACTTGGGGGACAGAACAGGTGGTTTGCCATTGCCTGCCTCTGTAGTGACTCTGGAGTTCCTTGGTGCCTTCCCCCCCTCCCCCATCCAAGTACTAACCAAGCCAACTCTGCTTGATTTCTGAAATTTGGTGAGATCAGACTATTCTGAGCAAAGGGGTGCAGTTCCGCTACATCGTTTGAAATGAGAGGTGCGCAGAAATTTCCGCCAACAATCGTTTCTCTTCTCTGTTCACTTCATTTGAAACTCCATCAATGCCTTTTGGAGAGTTGCAGTGCACACATTGGGGAGAAATTTCACAAGTTGATTCCCCTCAAAACTCCTCCTATGCTTGGCCTTGAAAGAACCCTGCCGATTAGTCTCACATTCATTTGTAAGTTGTGTATGCTGTCATGTGCAGAAAGTGGCAGCAGACGTGTGCGCTGGCTGTTCTGTGGCAAAACTCTCTTCTACTGTGTTTTCTATATGATGACAAGCACAGTTTTTCCTTCATGGAAATTATCTACTGGTAAGGATGTGTTACACATGAAGAATGAATCTTCAAGGTTTATAACTTCACTGGTCTTTGTACCAAATACATGCATTGTTGCAAGAAACTGACCCACAAACAAAAAATATCAGAAGACTCGAAGGCCAGTTCATGTCAGGATAAGAATGCCTTTAAACAGCTTCTGAAACTTTTTGTTTCGCAGCAAACATTGAGTCAACCAGGAGGCTGACAACAACTCTGTGAAAAGATTACAAGGGTTCCAGTGTTGCTATCAGAATTTTTTTTTTTTTTGGCACAAAGCAATTAATTGGTGAATAGATGACTTCAGAATCGACTTCTGGTCCCACTTCGTCCTGCCACTGACTGCATGATATAATCTCAGGGCCTACAAAGGCAGCAGATGCCTACGCAGCCTGATACGGTGGGCTGGGTTAAGACAAGCAGAGATGGAGCAGGGAATTGTGCCTGCTTTGGGGGACTACATCCCACTTCTCATCACCTTCCTTTAATAGAGTGGAGGGAGATAGATTGCGTAGCCTTCTGTTAGTGCAAAGGCAGCACTTGGATAACTCTGACATGGTGGTGGAAAAGCTGACTTTTGGCAGCCCCACATGTTTTTCAAGGTGAGAGATGTTCCAATGTGGTATGACAAGAGCCCTAGACTTTTCTGCTGGTCTCCAATCTAAGTACTAACCAGGTCTGGACCTGCTTAGTTACAGGTCAGAGCACTGTTGGGACATATAATAAGAGTTAGCAATTATATATTTACTTGAAACTGTGAAATTCTGCTGTCAGCTGCCCTGAACCCAACACGTTGGGAGAGGGTCAAAATCAAATATATAAACAAATACAGTAACTCACAATTCTCACATAAGCAAGTTAAGGGAAGAAGCACAAGAGAGAAATGTATCTGTTTATGTTTTACAAATTGCATCTCTAATTAAACAGCACATGTAATTTCACAGCCATCAATGAACGTTTCATTGAGGAGAAGGGGTAGACAGAAAACAACTTCTGTAAATCACACAACAGCTGGTCTGCTTAGCCCTGACCACACGCCCACAGGCCCTTAGCTGAAGTTTTGAGCTAGGAAAGATCACTCTGGCCGTTTCCGCACGGAGGCGGAAGGAGTCAGGTCGGCGCAATCCACGCCGACCCCTCTGGGACCGTTCGCATGGACGGTCCCAGAAACGGCAGGGACAACGGCGCAGGGGAAAGGCGACTCACCTGTCCTGCAGCTCCGGGTGACGTCACCGCGCCAGGGGACATAGCCTCCGCTCCGCGCGACCACCCAGGGGCAGGGCAAGGGGGCAGGTCCCCAGGTTCTCAGCGACGCCGCCAGAGGGCTGCAGTGAGGTGAGCTGCCCGGTCAGCAGCGCCTGGAAGCTTGTGGTTGGGAACGCCGGCTTCTCAAGGCTGGTCGAGCGGGCGCTGCTGCAGCAGCTGCACTTCCGTGCTTAATGCTTCCCTGGGGATGGCTTGTCATTCCCCAGGGCTTGCTAAACCGCCTGCAGGCGGAAAGGGCCATTGAGAGAAACAGTTCTGGGTCACACAATCCAAACAAGCTTTAGAGGCAGGCAAACTCTTATTCCAAACTAGAGCGTCATAAACATTGGCCCCAGCACCAGAACAGACATGAATTAAATAAGTGAACTGTGGTCAATATAGGGATCATTGCATACATGAAATAGACATTAAAATGGTTAACCTGCTGAGTGTTAGAATATTTGGCATCTCTTACGTTTTAAGTTATTGCAGGAGCAAGGTAGTTGCACCATGTGATTACTGTGTGCTAATGCAGGGCAGCTGGGCAGTTAACTGGTTGATTGAAGTTGACCTTTAATGCTGTACATTATGGTGTAGCTTCCATGCTCCTCTCCTCCTCTCCCTTTTACTCCTTTTTGGTCCTTATGATAGGAATATATATGTGTGTGTATTAAGGCAATGTGTATTGTTATAAGTATTAGAGAAATGTAAGATTTAAGCAAGACACTAGCTCTTGCAAGAAGCTGTAAATTCACTGATGTAGCTAAGGGTAAAAGAATGCAAAATAAAAGAGATAAGGAGGGGGGGGGGGAACAGGCTTGGTTGATATAGCAACCAAAATCCTGGTATGGGGCAAGGTAACATAAAGAGCATGCCAAATTTGGGAGAAGGTAAAAGTAAGCAAAGAGGGGGCCGGGGGATGTCAGGAACGGCCCAGCCAATGAGTAAAGAAACAGGGTGTGTACACTCAAGAAGAATATAAGTAATGTTTACAAACAATAGAGCTCTGAGACTCCTCCCTGCAGCTGAAAAGGAGATCTCCCAGAACTGCAGTTTTGAACGAATGATAAAACTTTGAAACTGAGAAATCTTTATGGAACTGGTTTATTTAAACCTGGCAGAGCTTTTACTCTGTGCTTGTCACTTTTGCTGCATGTTTGTAAGCTGAGCTGTGTTGCTGTATTTTTTCTTGTTTACTTTTGTGTAAGCTTGTTCTGCTTGCCGGTGCTTTTTAGCACAGGACTACTTTGTCTTCCTCTTCCTTTTGTAAATATATTTTTGTGGCCTGACTTTTATATTTGGAACTCTATTAAAGAATAATTTCTTTTTGCAGCTCTGCTGCGTTTCTCTCTGCTAAGGAACTGGGTAGTTTCAGTTCTTCTATCACTGAGCACTATATAGGTCCTGATGCCCCATGTACCATCTAGACATACCATCTGCGGCAATCTGCCGGTTCCCTCCCAAGGGGGTGTGGAGGAGGGAGTTTTAGATTTGGACACCTCTTTTAAAATATGGGCTTTTGCGTGTTATGATGTTGCAACTGTTTTAATGGATTTTAATGCACCTTTGATTTTTGTTGTTACATTATATTATATTGTTTGTTGTTGGTTTTATTGTGCGCCGTCCTGAGCCCTTCGGGGGTAGGGTAGTCTATTAAATAACAAGAAGAAGAAGAAGAAGAAGAAGAAGAAGAAGAAGAAGAAGAAGAAGAAGAAGAAGAAGAAGAAGCAGCAGCAGCAGCAGCAGCAGCAGCAGCAGCAGCAGCAGCAGCAGCAGCAGCAAGAATTACAACATAAGAACAGCTAAGAACTGGTGGGAACATTGTCCTGAGAAAGTAATGGAAAATGAGAAGGTCAAGATCCTGTAGGACTTTCAAATCCAAACGGACAAAGGGTTGAAACACACCAGACATCACCGTGATCGAGGACAAGAAAGTGACCATCATCGACATAGCAGCCCCCGGTGACAGCAGAGTCACTGAAAAAGAACACGAGAAGGTCACTAGATGCCACGATTTGAAAATCGAGCTTCAGCATCTATGGCAGCGATGAATAACCTTGAAAATAAGGCCTGCCCAAAACCCAAAACCCATGATTTATCGCAGTGCCAACATCGCAATGTAACCTGAACATTGAGGTTTTTGTTTAGAAAAAACGGTTGGCTCCGAGGTGTGCGTTACTCGGGAGTAAGCTTGGTGGTAGTTGGTGGCTTTGCTTTGAAGCAACTGTGCAACTCTTCCAATGCGTGAATCACGATCCTAGGAGGGTTTACTCAGAAGCAAGCCCCACCGCCAGCAACCTAGCTTACTCCCAGGTAAAGGATTGCACTTTAATAGCGCTTAACAGGGTTACCTACACTACTTCTCCAAAACTAGGTCTTAGGTTTAATGCTAATAATCGAGCCCAGCGGTCCAGGCCAGCCTAGATGTGTGGTGGGCTTAATTTCGCGGCGCTCCACAGAGAGGGCTCTGAGTGCCACCTCTGGCACCCGTGCCAAAGGTTCGCCATCACTGGTCTATGGCACAAACCAGCTGAGGTCGTCCCAGTGGTAATCAGCACGCTGGGCGCCATCCCAAAAACACTAGGGCAGCACTTGAAACATCTTCGAATTGACAAAATTAACATCTGTCACATTCAGAAGGCAGCCCTGCTGGGATCCGCACGAATACTACGCCGATACATCACAACTTCCTAGGCCTCTGGGTGAGGCTCGAATTGTAATGAAGGCCAACACCCAGCTAAAGATCTGGCAGCTGTGAAATCTATCATAACAACAATAATAATAGTATGGATTACGATTCTCCTTGTAGCTTTCGTGGCTGCTCAAAAGGCATTCACACTGACAATGAAGGATCCACACGAAAGTGCCCCCCCCCCCTTGTCTTTCCCCAGCCTCCCTCCATGGCCTCCAGCTCCTCCCATGTCAACCTGAGTGCTTTTTAGGGCCTTTAAAAATCAGCCATTGACCTATCAGTATAGTGCTATAACATCACAGCAATGTAGATGCTCATTCCCACGAATCCTCTGCTTTCTCTCTTTTTTAAATGCAAGTCTGTATCCCCATTTGCTACAGAGATATAAGGGGAAAGGCCTGTCTCTGCAATTAAAAGGCCTGGAAAAGTACTTTTTCAAAAATGAAAATGAAAGCTGGGGATTCAGGAGTATGGATAGCTACACTGCTATAATGTAGTAATGCTATAGTGAAGTCAAAAATCTACATGGCCTGAAGTGAAAAAATTTACAAGACCAAGGTCCACCCCGTAGCACTCTATGGGTCAGAGTGCTGGCCTGTAACAAAACGGCTGAGCGACGACTCCACGTCATGGAAACACAGTGTGTACACTGGGTGTATCCGTCCTCAACCACATCACCTACGACATGGTCCAAAAACAATTTGGCATCGCGCCCATCGAGGCAAAAATGAGAGAGAGGCGCCTGTGCTGGTTTGGCCATGTCCTACAAGCAGCCCCGGACGCTGTCACCAGCATCGCCTATCACAGTGGTGGCAAACCTTTGGCACTCCAGATGTTATGGACTACAATTCCCATCAGCCCCTGCCAGCATGGCCAATTGGCCATGCTGGCAGGGGCTGATGGGAATTGTAGTCCATAACATCTGGAGTGCCAAAGGTTCGCCCCCATGGGCCTATCACATCGAGGTTACTGGTCGGCAGCCACTCGGACGGCCAAAGCAACTGTGGCAAGATACCAGACAACGTGCTCAATTGAGAGAAGTGGAGTTTAAAAATCCGAGCAGCAGACCCTGCATTAGTGAGACAATGCTAGGAAGAATCAAGGAAGGAAGGAAGGAAGGAAGGAAGGAAGGAAGGAAGGAAGGAAGGGAGGGCGGGAGGGCGGGAGGGAGGGAGGGTACATTGCTGCAGAATCGGCGACTCAGACTGCCCTCAGGGCTGGTTTAAGTGTCCCATCATTGACACCTTTTTTAAATATTTCCAAGCTCTTAACCTCCTTGACATGAACATTCTCAGCTCCTTCAGCCTTTCCTTGTGTTTTCATTAGAAGCTCCCTGTTGTTCCTGCCACCCGTCTGCTTTCTTCACACATGTGCTGTTACTTGGGACTTGATGGCTTTCTAATGAATCTGTGAATTGACTTAGTGGGAAAGACTGAGATTATAGTCCCTTCTGCAGGAGTTGTTTACAACTTATCTTGCTGCTAAATGCTACTTTTCTTCTTCCACTTCTGCATGTTTTTTCCCCTCTGTTTGGTTCCCGGAATGTTTTTCCTTCATTTTTCCTCCGTTGTTTTCCTGGGCTATCGGGAATATGGTGATTTTGGTCGTAAGCTTAAAGTGACCGTGGCCTTTTTGCTGCAGCATCCCAAACGGCCCGCAGCCATTTCACTGCTCATTCTCCGACTTTGTAAAGGTAACCTGGGTGGCCCAGCCTCATCGGATCTTGAAGATAAGAACAGTTGGCCCTGGCAAGACCAGCAAAGAATCCCCGTGTTGTTATGCCAAGGCAGGCAACGGCCAACCATCAGTTAGCTGTGACTTGATGGCCCTTTCTACCACCACAACAGATGTCCGCTTCCCAGGCAGGTGTGCCTCATCACAGCATTGATTCAGCAAAGGACATTCATAGCTTGAAAAATGTTCATCATCTGGTAACTTGCATGTCTGAATGAGTATAGTGGAGCTAACAGCATAGATGTGGAACTTCAAATCTCAGCGACAGGACTTTTCTGTGGAGTCACTTCGTATACCCAGCTACCAGGGATCAAACGCAAAGTAAGAAATCCAGTGAGGTGTGAATTGGCTCTTGCATCTGTGCATTTGGTTCTTCCCAATTTGTGATGCTCTTTCCTGTGTGCAGCGTCCATCTATGGTGAGTTTCATTCACCCACTCACTGCCTGACTCTCCACTGAATAGAGCTCCTGTGCTTGTACACATGTGCACATTATCTCAGTCCACTTGCTGCCTTGAGTGCACGGGCTGAATAAACTGTGGGTCCATTTTATGGTGCTTCACTGTTGTGTCAATTTCTGAAATAATGCTCATTCCACCCGATCTTTTCAGTACCAGGGTGACAGCACCTTCCGACTGGAACCTCAATCAGAAGCCAGGGCTAATTAGAATATAAATGATGCGCTGCCCCAACAGGACTATGTCTGACAAACATGGAGACAGAGCAGCGCCATGCGCTCACGCAGTGAGCTGGTGCAAAAGTTTAGGACAGGCACTCCCAGCCTTTGGGCACCTCTGGAATTCTGACACACAAAATGGCTTTCACAGCTTACCGTCACATAGACGAAGAGGGTTCAAGTGTCAGTAACCCATACAAGAACATGAAACCATGAACACAAAGGAAATGCCAAGAAATTTACTGTAGTGCACCAAACACAGAAAAGTCTAAAGTGAATAAACCAGCAATACACTGTAAACAAATGCAGGTTAGAACTGCATGAAAGAGTAACCAGGTAAGCTATAACCCAGAGAATCAGTCCTTAAAGAGATAGCGTCCTGATTGAGTGGAAATGTCTATAGCAAACCTGCAGAAGACAAGCCAACGTAGATATACACTGATCATATAGTCCTCGTTGCAGTGGTGTCCAACTTGAAAGGTGGGAGCTGGAGAACGCTTTTGCCAGTGAATTGTAGCGTTTTGCAGGATGCTGAGGCCACTTCGTCAGCTCCTCCTGGCCTTTGTAGTTGCCAGCAAACTATCTCGATATTCATTGCTGAATTATTATTCTCTAGTCTCCAACAGGCTAACTTGCACTGTGGCAGCACTAGAGAATTGAATTGCCACTGTACAAGTTAGCCTGTTGGAGACTAGAGAATAATAAAGACCAGGAACCAGAGGCACAGCAAGGGGGGAAAGCACCTGGTGCACTGGTGCGTCCTCTGCCTCCGCCCTGCCCCAAAACACCCCCACCACGCCCTCGCCCCACCCCACAGGGGTGCATGACCGATGTGTCGCCCCCCCTTTCCCTTGGAGCTACGCCTCTGCCAGGAAGAGCTGATGAAATAGTTTCAGCATCCCACAAAATGCTACTATTGACCGGCAAAAGCATTCTCCAGTTCCCACCTTTCAAACTGGATGCTATTACAGCGAGGACTGTATTCAACAACAACAACAACCTTTATTTGGCATTTAAAAATAGGTTCTAGAGCAGGGGTAGGGAACCTGCGGCTCTCCAGATGTTCAGGAACTACAATTCCCATCAGCCTCTGTCAGCATGGCCAATTGCCCATGCTGGCAGGGGCTGATGGGAATTGTAGTTCCTGAACATCTGGAGAGCCGCAGGTTCCCTACCCCTGCTCTAGAGCATTGCCAGACATTTTTGAACTACAAATCAAGAGTACATTCAAAGCGCAGACAGGAACACTATATAGCAGTATACATTACTTAGAAAGTTCTGTCACTTGTAAAAGAAATTTTGCTACTTTTTCCAAGAGCACGACATCTGTGTTGTTTAACAGAAGCTCCACAACAGAACAGTCCGAGTCACGTTCAGATTTGTTTAGGGCCAGCCTGGGAGAGAAATTCCTAATGCCCACATATCTCGGACAGTCAAGAATAATGTGAGCAAGAGTCTCCACTTGATTTATACAGTGTGGACAAACCCGATCCTGGAGAGGGATGGATAAGTAATGACCTTTTGTAATGGCCAATGGGAAGGTATTGGATCTGGACTGTATTCTTGATAGATAATGTACCTTGGCTTGCTTTTTTATTTGATTTGAATTTGTATACCGCCCTCTGCTGAAGGGCTCAGGGCGGTGAACAGCATCAAAACATAATACATCGTAACATAATTCAGTACACAACACTATAATGCAATAACAAAGCTAATTATCCCAACAACAGTAAACAATTTCAGTAGACCTATTAACAGTATCAATAAAATTAACAAAATCAAATTAACATAACATTCCCATCAAGTTAATCCAACATAACACTGTTTGCATAGGAAACACGATAACAGTTACATAATAACAATATCAAAGGGAGCAATATCACAGGGCAAAAATATCATAACATCATAACATCTGTAATGATAACAGCAGCATAACATGTTCATCTAAGAGCAATCAAAATATTATAACAAAAACATAGTAACAATGATACAACAGCTTAGTGTAAGGAATCAGAAAGGACTGATTTCAAATGAATAACACATTAAGATGGCGACTTAATCAACTACCCCATAACCTAGGACTAGCAATTTCCGCTACAGTGCTAGTCTAATACATTATACTAAAGCTAGTGACTAGTCAATCCCTCCCCACCCTTACCTAACACTGCCTATAATCACTAGCAATAAACATATTGTCGAAGGCTTTCACGGCTGGAATCACTGGGGTGCTGTGTGGTTTCTGGGCTGTATGGCCATGTTTTAGCAGCATTCTCTCCTGACGTTTCGCCTGCATCTGTGGCTGGCATCTTCAGAGGATCTGATGGGATCTGATGGGTAACTGATGGGATGCTGCTAGAACACGGCCATACAGCCCGGAAACCAAACTGCACCCCAATAAACATATTTCCTGACTAACACTAACACTGACTAAATACCAACACTACCTAAAAACATCCAAAGCTATCTGCACTAACCAAGAAGCAATGTCCATGACTTCTGGAGATGAATGTCTTCAAAAATTCCCTCAGGTTCTGCCACCATCTCCGCCTCCGCCACCATGTTCTCGCCGGGCACACCTAGCCTCGGCTGTTGGGGGAAAGTCCCTCGGGCGCTGTATGGAAACCCCTGCCACAGGTCCCCATCATTGTTGCTGCAGACATCCCCACTTAATTAGGATCCTTTCTCTTTAAAGACTGATTCTCTGGGTTATAGCGCACCTGGTTACTCTTTTAGGCAATTCTAAACTGGTTTGTATTGGTGATTATTCACTTTAGCCTTTTCTGCTTTTGATGCACTACAGTAAATTTCTTTGCATTTCCTTTGGGTTCACAGCTTACTTTCAGTCACATAGTGATGTGATGGCAGTTGTTGCTTTAGCAAGATTTTTACAAATCTGCACCCCAGATCAACTCTCCAATGGCAAAAGCCACACCTGGTCATACTCACTTTCTAAAGCTACTTGGTGGGAACGAGGAAAGGTGTCAGTGGGCACCGTGGCACTGACAAGCGCCACGTGGGGAACCCCTGGTGAGGACCTGGGACCCCATTGACATCATCACTATATTATGTCTCCCTTTTAATTACTTAAGCCTTGGTAATCTTTACAAATCACCTGCTAAGTGTCTCCCTTTGGAGAATTATTATTTCAAAGATGATGATTTCATGAACAGTCTACTAAAGCTACTCTTGTGAAACTGGAAGAACCCACACATCAGTTACAAGCTCACGGACTGCGGAAGAATACGCTGCAGCCCCACGACAAACAAGGACGCGCCTGCAACACGCTATGCCCTGCTTTCTTTGTTAAGCCAGGCTTTTACAAAGGCCCGAGATAATGGCTTTGAGGCAACGGTAAATAGTGTGCTAATTAAATCTGAAGAGGGAGAGAAAGCGAGAAGCTCCGGGAAGCCCTGAGAGTACAGGAGAATGCAACCAAGGGAGACGGCCAAGTCCGAAATCTGGCTTGCTGGGAATGTGCCGCTCAGCCCACAGAAGCGACAGGTGAATAGAGATGATGCTAAATAAGCGGAAACTCATGGGGGCTTGGGACTGATTTGGGCATAATCTTATCCTGTTGTCTGCCCTAAATAAGTACATCAGAATGCACAAGCATGTTCCTTTCCAAGTACCTCCACACTTACATTTATGCTTATATTAAAAATCAAAACTGACCTGTGGATCCAACTCCACGCGGCAGCATCTGCATACCCAAATGTGCTTGGGCATGACATGCTCCCCTACATGGCTGGGAAACGGCAGGTCTGGGGGTGAGCAAACTGAGGGGCAGGCCTGGAAAGGAGACAGTCGACAGCTCGGCGTTGTGTGGAAGCCTCCCGCTGCCGAGCACTGCAGTGTGGAAGCCCAGGCAGAGCAAACCACCACCACCACCCGCAGCAGCCAGTCTGTGTGGAAGCAGCCCAATAGAATCAGCAGGATGGGACACTCAGTGAATAATGCAATAGTTTAGGGTTGGGGAACCAACCAGAAATCTCAAAACAGAACTGAAACAAAGCACTACACCATTACTATACTGAAGATAGGGGAGCTTCGAAAATAAGGAGTCATTTAGTAGTTAGGCTTTATCAGGAGCTGCATCTTCAGGAGATCCTCTGAAGATGCCAGCCACAGATGCAGGCAAAACGCCAGAGAGAATGCTGGCAGAACACGAAGCATACAGCCCGGCTTTCACACAGCACCCAAGTGATTCCGGCTGTGAAAGCCTTCGACAATATACTGTTATTATTACTATTATATATTACAAAGCATACTACTACTATACACACATTAAATGATACACAAGTACATAGCAGGATCCTACTTAGAGTGAACCATTTGTAACCTCTAACTGTGGGTTCTGTGGGGCAGAACTTGGAAGGAGTTGCGCAAGAACTAAGGTCCAGGCGTTCTCACGACGCCCATGCATGACGACGTCTGGGGTTTCAAAAAAAGGTTTCCCCAGGTCAGCGTCACATTGCGACAGGCGTTGCCAGCAGCTGGGCTATCTGAATGCGCTTTCCTTCCTTCCAGGGTTGCCTCAGGTTTTCGCCTCTAAAACAACATCCCTTTAAAGGGTTGTTGTTGGGGAGGGAGCTGCTCTTCCGATGCCCGAACAGCGGCTGGTAACCAAGGCCGGGCTGGGAAGCGATCGCCATCTTCCTTCCTTCCATTTTATTCCCGCACGGTGTCCTCCACGGCCTGCAGCTTCGCGGAGAAAGTTCTCCCACAGCCTGTCCTCGCAATCCTCCCACCTCCAGGGGTCGGAGGCACGCTGGGCGGGCTGCTAATGCTCGGGCAGGCTGCATGCTGACACCGGGCGGGAGGAGTAGGCTACTGGTGCTTGACTGCGTCCTAATGCAGGATACTCCCGTTAAGCATGCTCCCGCTCAAGATACACGGACAGTTTACTACTTGGCGCCATTCATCACGCCTCGTCACTGTCAGTTCTTGGCGGCGCTCGCTTTATGCTTTATTGCGAAGGAGTTTGCTTTCCCAAGCCCGCCGCGAACGCCTAAATTTTTAAACGACAAAATGGTTTACTTGCTTAACAAATAACACTTTTAACATTAACATTTAACATTAACAATTTACAGCCGTTCTAGGTTGCATTTCAAGTCCTTATCTTGACAATCTACTGATAAATGCCAAGTCCAATTCTTCCTGCTGGTGGTTGGCTTATGAAGGCGCTTCAGAGGCTTTAAAGTGAATGGGATCCAAGATGATGAAGGTCCCCAAACGAACTCCCATCAACTACATACATAGCAAGCCCTGAAACAATAAATTCTAACATTTACAAATATAGCAAAAACAAACAACTCCCTTCCCACTAGTTCCCAACAACTTTGCAGTTACCTTAAACAAGGTGTTAAGAGCTTATAAAGAATTAAATCCAGGTCCCAGCCTGGCAGCCTTGCTTCCTCCAACTTCACCAGTTTTTGCAGCCTTCTGCTGCTTTGAGTCTCCACCCCTTTCTGGGTCAACCCATTCTGAACATAGGGGTTACACATACACAGTCCCAAATAATTTTTCTGAGTAACTCTGTGAATCGTTTAGTCCGGTGCCACTGTATTGCCTGTGTGGAAGGGCCCTCTTGAACAATTCACTTTTGCATAACTTGCCAGCGGGAGCCCTCCTGACCTCTTTGGACTGGCCGTTCCTCAGGGTGGGGGACACAGCGGAGAAAGCACATGGCTGGCGATTTATAAAAGAAAGGAGGAGTCTTGTGTAGCCTCCTGCTCAAAAGACACCATTGCTGGCAGAAGGACTGCTTATGCTAATTTCCTCATGTAAAGGCTGAAGGGGGCCTTTCCCTTTAGTTTTAGCTAATGAAGAAACACAGAAAATGGTGAACAAGAAGCGAAAGATCTCAACGGCTGAGGGAAAAGATGAGCTGGAAAGGGCCAATCAGAAGTCCAGCTGTGCAAAAGCCCTTCTGGCTTTCTAAAACCGGGAAAGGGGTTGGCAGGTGCCATGCTCCCCACCCACCACCCCGCCTCAAGTACCATACCGGGGATGCTCCATTCCACCATACTGGCTCCTATACAAGCATGCTTAAGACAGTGGTCCTTCTTGTGAAGCCCTGCCTCCAGCCTTGGCCAGGGGGCCCTCTCTTGGGAACAGCTGTAATGCTCTTCAGCCTCCATCCCTGCCGTTTGGGGCCAGCTTGGACACATTTCCTGGAACTGTTCAATTGCAAGTCCCACCTTTTCTTGCTTTGACCTGGCAGGCCCAGTGCTATCAACAGCTTTTGATGTGCAAGTATGTGCTGGTTGTGGTGTTAATTAGTTTGCAATACGTCTGAATTCTGGAAACTCTCAAAGCTGGTTGGTCCCATTTCTGTTCGGTGCTGGAGCCACAGAAACAATAAACCAAGAGGAGAACAGGCTCTGCTCACTTGGGAAGATCCAGAGGCAACCAGACCGAATTTTAGTTAGAGGCAGCGTGAGTCGCTCAAAACAATATACTGTGAAGTGTGAGCCTTCACTCTGTGGAGCTCTGATGGATTTACCTATGACCCTCATTTAATTTTATCACACATTTTTAAAAGCCACCAGCCACGCAACATTTTGAGCTTAGAAGAACAGAAGTTGAAATCCATACAGCCAACATCAAGTGTCTGATAAATGGAACTTTATCAGACACTTTGGTGCTGACCTTTAAGGCCTTACGTGGCCTGGGACCCTCGTATCTTCGAGACCGCATCACCCCATATGTCCCTACATGGCCTCTCCGTTCGGTGGAGGCCAATCTACTGGTGGTCCCTGGCCCCTCAATGATGCGGCTGGCCACCACGCGGGCCAGGACCTTTACGGCTCTGGCCCCGGCCTGGTGGAACACTCTTCCTCCAGCTGTCCGGGCCCTGCGGGATCTTGGCGAGTTCCGCCGGGCCTGTAAGACAGAGTTGTTCCCCCGGGCCTTTGGAGGGACCAGCTGCTGAAGGTGCCCCCCCTTTTCGGCTCTTTACATCTGGGCCCTTTTTCATCTAATGGGACTCGCCGTCCCTCCCTCTTGGGGAGGATTTAAAAACTGGAATTTTGTGGGACGCTTCTTATTATTTTTACTGCTGTTTTAAAGGTTTTAGCAATTATATTTATAACTGTATTGAGATTTTATGTTGTACACTGCCCGGAGCCCTTCGGGGATGGGGCGGTATAAAAGTCTAAATAATAAACAAATAAAACTTAAGACTCTCAGCAGCTTATACCCCTGACCGTCTTGTTGTTATCTAAGATGCTACTGAACCAGCAGTAACTGTAAAATGACCCAGAGAAAGAAAAACTTCAAGGAAGAAAGACTGACTGTAGCAGGCTCATCCGTTTCTGGAAACTCTGAGTAGGGGTGTAACAATTTTGGAAATTTCCACAGTGTCGATATTTGGAGGTTCAAGGCTTTCGTTTGTTTCTGGAAATATTGACATTTTATGAGCAAATGGAAATATAAGATTTTTATTTTATTGTGCCTAAACTGATTTGATGGGTGCCACCACCATAAAATGCATAGTTCATAACTTAGTGAGCGCGTGGAATTGTACTATCTGGCACATGTGTGGAGTTTAAAGGCATAAATTCCTCACAGTGCAACGCAGATCCCCAGGGTGGCCAGAGACAGTGCTGCTGCTATGTCGCTTCCAGAAGACTCCCAGGTGGTGCAGGGAGGCAGCTAGAAGAAGAAAGAACACCCCCCCCCCAAAGTTCTCCATAGAACTTAATGGAGTTACACCACCCTTTTGGGTGGCATAACTCAGAGCCCCGGGCTGTGGCATTCGCGCCCCTGAACACTGTGTGGAATCTGACTAAAGTTGACTCCACCCCTGGGAACACTTTGGTCCACCACCACCCTATGCCAGCATGAGACTGGACACCCGCGCTGCCCTGCAGTGGCTCCGATGTCCAGGTTTCGCCGTTGCAGAGCTGAGGGGTGGCCAGGAACCAATGTGGTTGTTTTTATGCCAGTGGGGGGTGCCCCTTAAGGTGGCAGAGGGGACAAACACATTGGCACAGTCCTCCACTGCTCCCTAAGGACATTTACCCTCCATTTTGATTAGGTTGCCCTTTTAAAATAAGCAAAATGGTGAATATTCCCAATAATGGGGAAAGATAACAGCACACTGTTGCATTATATGCTGCTTCCGCACATATATTTTAACCTGCCTTCTGAGGGGTAGTAGGAGAAATAACAAAAGTTGAAATTAGAAATTAGCTTTTGAGAGAAAAATAAAGGCAAGTGTACTGTTTGCACAGAAACATCCAACCATAAGATCAGAAACATCTTTAAACTCTTCAATAATATATTATCATTATACATATTATGGTACATTACTCCTGGTCAAAAGTATCGACAATAGACATATTCTTGAAAATCTGTCCCATATGTCCACAGGACATACACAGTAATTACTAATACTGCTGCAGATTCTCTTGCATGAAAACCTTCATTTGAATAACACCTCTGAAAAAGCATTCTGCTCATTCTAGAAGAGAAAATATTTCATTGGCTCCCCCCCCCCCCAAAGATCTCCCCAAAGTGTCCAATTTTCTATTAGAAATCAACTGGAAAAAAGTCCACAGGAAAAAATATTTCCCATTTTTTGCCCCCTGGGTCTTCATCCAGTATATATAGTATGTTGTTACCATATTATTGCAATAATAAACAAAAAGTATAACCCATAACTCTGACTTGCAACAAAGTCAAAAGTCAGTGCATAAGTCTTTCCCCTGGAGCTCAAGTTACAGAGATCCAGGCCTCTGTAGCTACTTTTCTGAAAGCTCAAGCTAAAGTAGTTGCAGTAGCTGCAGAATAGCTGGATCTCTGGCATTCAGGTGGTGCACTGGCGTAATGCCCATTGGGCAAGGTGGGCAGCTGCCCAGGGCATCACCTTGTGGGGGGCATCAAAATGCTGGGTTCGTTTTTGGGTATTTTAGTGGTTTTCCATTGTTGGCCTGCAGGGGGCGCAGTTTTTAGGCTAATAGCACCAAAATTTCAGCGTATCATCAGGAGACTGTCCTTATGCTACCCCCCAGGTTTGGTGAGTTTTGGTTCAGGGAGTCAAAAGTTATGGACTCCCAAAGGGGGTGCCCCTATCCCCCATTGTTTCCAATGGCAGCTAATAGGAGATGGGGGCTACAGTTTTGAGGGTCCATAACTTTGGCCCCCCTGAACCAAACTGCACCAGACTTGGGGGGTCCCATTAGGATAGTTTCCAGATGATACCCTGGCATTTTGGTGCTGATACATCCAAAAATGCACCCCCTTCAGGAACATCCTAGAAATTTACCCAAGAATCTTTGTTCTGCATTGAGTTTTCTGTATTGCTGCTTGGGGAGTAGCATAAGGACAGTCTCCTGATGATATGCTGGCATTTTGGTGCTGATATTTCTAAAAATGCACCCCCTGCAGGCACCAATGTCCTGGTGCAAAAAAAATTGGTCGTGGTGGAGTGGCTGCCCATTGGGGGGGGGGGCATCCAACTCAGGTTTTGCCCAGGGCTACAGTTTGCCCAAGGCTGCCTTGTTACGCCCCTGAGGTGGTGGCATGGGGGGGGGGGGGATTCATCCTACAAATAAATACAACAATTATTGATCAACAAAGGTACCACTTCCACAAACTGAACATCCCAACTACTACACTTTTTCTTTCTTATCTTTTCATATGCACTGTATTATTATTATTTTATGAACTCACAGGCTCCAAGTCTTCCACTGGTGTTAGCCTTCATACGTATTGGGCTCTTCAGAAGGAGAAGATTTTTGGATTTGTACCCCACCTTTCTCTCCTGTAAGGAGACTCAAGGTCGCTTACAATCTCCTTTCCCTTCCCCTCCCCACAACAAACACGCTGTGAGGTGGTGGGGCTGAGAAAGCTCTGAAAAACTGTGACTAGCCCAAGGTCACCAAGCTAATCTAGTTCACCAGATAAGCTTCCACAGCGCAAAGCGGGGAATCAAACAGGTTCCACAGATTAGAGTGCACCTGCTCTTAACCCACTACACCACACCGGCTTTCTGCATCTAGCAGACTTTGCTGGAACTGAATCTCACTACAACATTCTTTGGTTAATATATTTTCCCCATACCTCCCTCCAGTCCCCACCCTCGGGATTCCAGCAAGGTGAAATAACCAGTTGACATTATGTTCTATTGTACATATTATTTGAATACATTTGTTATTTTCAATCAGCTGGCTCAAGGTGGTATATTACACACTTCTTTCCCTCTGTACATTGCACCCTTCCACACATTTGCTTCATCACTTGGTTTGAAGGGTTTCCTGTCTCTTTTTTTCTTTCGAGCCCCCCTGGTCTACCATGAAGATAGTTTCAGAGCGTGGCCATATTGGCCGGCAGCACATCAGCTGGATTTGAGTTTATGTTAGTAGTACCAACATTTCAGAGTATATTTAGGAGACCCTCCTGATGATACCACCCAGGTTTGGTGAAGTTTGGTTCAGGGGGTCCAAAGTTATGGACCCTAAAAAGGGTAGCACCATCTACTATTTAGCTTTCATTGGAAACAATGGGGGATGGGAGCACCTACTTTGGGGATCCATAACTTTGGACCCCCTGAACCAAACATCACCAAACCTGGCTGGTATCAGCAAGAGATTATCCTGATGATACCACCCAGGTTTAGTGAAGTTTGGTTCAAGGGGTCCAAAGTTGTGGATCCTCAAAATGTAGCCCCATCTACTATTAGCTCCCATTGGAAACAATGGGAAATGGGGGCACTCCTTTTAGGAGTCCATAACTTTGGACCTCCTGAACCAAACTTCACCAAACCTGGCTGGTATCATCAGGAGTGTCACCTGATGATACCCTGAAATTGTGGTGCCACTAGCCTAAAAACTTGCCCCCTGGCGGCCAACAAAGTAAAAACTCTAAAATATTTTTTAAAATACACCTCACTCGCGTATAAGTCGAGGGGGGCTTTTCCAGCACAAAAAATGTGCTGAAAAATTCGACTTATATACGAGAATATACGGTAAGTAGGAGTGGGGATCTCTGTGTCTTTACATCCCCAAGACGGTGGGAGAGGTATATGTAAGGAATGCTTGTAAAGGGTGCAAAGGTACAATGCATATTGTAATCGGGTTGATTAGAGCAGGGGGGAAATGCTTTGGGGGCGGTAGAGAATTAGCATCTGTAGTGAGGCAAGAACCCTATGGCCCTTTCCCCACTTACCAACTGTTGCGCGCTACTCGCGCTGGGGAGTGCCCACCAGAGTGCCGCGCTGGGGAGTGCCGACTTACCGACTGTTACGCACTACTCGCGTGGGGAGTGCCGCTACTCTAGCGGCACTCCCCACAACAGGAGAGGCGACAACGCAGCCGCCCCGACTCTGCCGCTCTCGCGCCCCCTCAGCGCGGGTCATTTCTGGCGCTGTTTGGAACAGCACCTTTTGAATGACCCCGCACGGAGCGCGCAGCAGTGGGGAAGTCCGGGTGGTTACCCCGGGTTTCCATTTTCCCTCCACCTGATGACATGGACCCTCCCGTCCAATCAGGGCATGGCGAGAAGCGGATTACAGCGATCGCGGCGAGGTACCAGAACTTTCAACTGGACTAATCCTTGACTATTTGTGGACACTTCTTGTCAACAAGATGTGTCCACAAATAGTCGTGGATTCGTCCAGTTGAAAATTTAAAAAAAATTCCTGCCGCATCGTGAACGCCCCGCCATGCCCTGATTGGACGGGAGGGTCCATGTCATCAGGTGAGGGGAAAATCGCGAACACAGCAGCCAATCTGAACACCCCCTGAACGGATCGTGGGGAGTCCTGCCTGGCTGCTGCGCAGCTGCCAGCGCTCATTTAGGAAGGGGCGGAAGCTGCGGTGGGGAACATGACCCTGCGCTGAAAAGGTCTCGCAGCAGAGGAAACCGGTAAGTCTCCACGTTATTTTTAGAGCCCTATGTCCCTGTTCAGCCCTGGAGTATCCATTGTTCTGAGCTTGTGAATGAACTCAAGTTCACCAATATCACATTGTAATCTCCATCTGGAACTTCTGTTTGAGGACTGCTGCTCTTAGGTCAGCAATTGAATGCCTTGAAAGATCAAAATGTTTTCCCACTGGTTTTTCAGTGATATGGTTTTAAATGTCAGATTTAAGTCCACTTGTGGCACACTGACTCTCCCCACCACACCTTTATGTACACAGAGAATAAATATAGAAGGGAATGCATGCAGACACACACAGGTCGATTCTTCACGTAAAAATTGCTCCTCGTTGCCACAGGGAATGCCCCGGTGTAATTGGGAGTTCTTCATGCCACCTAGTGCTGTTGCATGGTTGCCACGTTTTTGCACAGGAGCCGCCTGGTGGCACTGAGTTTGCTCCACGAATTTCCTGAACCGCAAAGGTTGAGGTTCTTTTGAAATTTTTGTTGCTCTGGAGGCTTCTACCGCTGTGCAAAACTCCTCCATAGCAGAACCGGGGCCATTTTTCCTGCCTCACTGCTTTGGCCAGCCCCACCAATGGGCAGGCACTGAGAATTGCACCCCCCCCCCCCTCCCGGCAGTGGGAAAAAACTGAGGGAGAAACCTTGGTGTTTAGAAAAGAGAAACCTTGGGCAGAAAAGCTGCGGGTGCAGGCACCTCGAACGGGAGGGCGGTGATTCTCTCGCACATGCAAGGTTTTTAGATTTAGATTTTAGATGGGGGGGGGGTGAAGGGCGGTGATCCCATCGCACACGCAAGAATTTTAAGATGCGGGGGGGGGGCGGGCAAGGGCACTGATTCTCAGCGCCTGTTTTGTGTTCAGAGTCATTTTAAACTAAAATACTGAAAGTGAGTGGGGGGGGGGGAACGGGGGAGATTCAGCCAGTCGGAAGGCGGGAAACGGAGGTTGTCCGCACATGTGTGGAAGACATTGTGGAAGAGCTGCGCCACAAATGGAGAAGCACCGGGTTCATGAAAAACTATGTGGGGCATAACGCACCGGCCCTGCCTCGAATCCCACAACGAACCGGTGAGCAGCGAAGAGTCAACAGCGGGCCAAAAAGCGCTGTGGCAAGCATGTTCCCCGGATCTACCACGGGGCAGTCTCTCATTTTTAACTTTGCATAGACATGCCTCCCCACACACATTCCTCTCTCTCAGCAGTGCAGTGACTCCCTCAAGGTCATCCAGCAAGCCCCTGTCACAGAATGGAGATTAAAATCTGGGTCAACACTCTAAAACCACTATACTACACTGCCCCCTCTTCAGGGAACCTACTTGAGAGAACTGCTCCCTTCAGGAGCTGAAAATGTGAAGACAGCTGCCACGCTGGCTGAGGAGGCGGACACCCTGGAGGAGTGGGAGGCTCTTGTCCCCTCCCCAGCTGTTTGAGGAAGGAGCTGGCCCAGCAGCCAAGACCAACTTTCCCCAGCTGCATCTGGCTCTCTGACTTGCTCCTTTCCTAGATGCAGTCCATCTGGTCATACCAGACTGTGTTTCTGTTGCCTTGTGCTGGACTACTGCAATGCCCTCTGCCTGGGGATGCCCTTGAAGACAATACAGAAACTTTGGGCGGTTCAAAATGAAGCAGCCCAATCCCTTGCAGGGGCTAGGACACGGGCATGTACCTTAAAACAGCCACGACAATGTTGGGGGTGAACTTTCACGCCCTTCCAGGCCAAGGACTGCCCCCCCCCCCACCTCGCCCTGGTCTTAAGGACTGTCTGCTTCTCAGGGACGTAGGTAAGGGGGGGTTCTTGGGTTCAAGCCCCTCCCATTACATGTCTGGCTTGCTTGAAACAATGCATGGAATGGAACAGCTGGAAAGTACTCAGTCACTGAACCTCCCCCCCCCCCCATAAAAAATCTAGCCCTATGTCACTGGCTTCCTGGCGCACCTGCCTGTCGGCTGTGGTCTTCATGCTGCTCCCTGCCTGGCATCTCCCTGGACCTGCTCCTTGTCTGTTGCAGCTCCCAGCCTGAGGAGGGGCCGGAGAACCCACCCAGAGGAGCCCTTTGGTGGAGCTGCGACGGCCGCCCCGTCTGCCCGGCCTTTGAATGGTGGCTTATATTTATTGGCTTTCTCTCTCTCTCTCTCTCCCCCCACCCCCCCTTTTTGGGATTCTATTTGACTGGTTTGAATGACAGTGGTTCAACTGTGAACCCGCCTCGTGCCGGCAAGACAGGCAGGATAGAAATATTTTAATTAAGTAATTAATAATGAGGGGGAGGGGCTACTCCCCTGGGTCTGGGCCGTGGGCGTGGCTGAAGAGCCTCCTGGTCATGGAAGGGCCTTGTGGGCGGCCCGTGCCTTTCCTTTCCTCTGCTCACCCCCCCGCCCCCAGCCTGCAAGAAAGAGAGGATGAAAATGACCCCGGGGGTGTGTGTGTGTGTGTGAGCGTGTTTCCCTGCCAACCCTGCGAGGTAGGCTAGGCTGAGCGCTCTGGAAGATGAGTGGGCCTTTCAGCCCGAGCCCGGCAGTCCCCAGCTCCAAGCACTTGGCGGCCTTGCTGGAGGCACGCCCCCCCCCCCGCCGCCCCCCGGGCTCCTGGCCTCGAGCCTGTCTGCATCCGCCTCCTCGGGGCAGAGCCAGCCAGGCCCGCTTCCCCGACTGTTCCGGGGCAACCCGGGAGCAGCAACCCCTGAGGTCCGGTCTCGGGCTCCCACCTGCGGGGTGGCCGTCTGTCGGGCGGGGGAGCCCGGGAGAGGGGGCGGGGGTATAATGGCACACAGCCCCCCCCCCCCGCCCAAGCTGCCCTTTCCTGGGGGAGGGAGATGGTTCTCTCTTGACTGAAGGGCCGCTCTCTTTCCGGGAGATCTCCCGGGCCGGCTTAGAGGTTGGCAACTCCGTCTTTCCGGGCCGGGGCCCTCGACTGGCCCCTGGTTCGCCCCATGCAAAGCAGCCAGGGCGGGCGCGGAGGAGGGGGGGAGGAGGAGCGCTGGAGCCCCGGCAGCCCCCCCCCCCCCGCCTCCGTGGCTCCCGCGGGCGGCAGCCGTGCGCTCCGCTCCACTCCAGCGCGCGTCCGCGGCGGCGGCGACAGGTGTCTCCCCGGGCAGGCGGGGCGTGGGCGGGGCAGAGGCGGGGCGAGCCCTGGTCAGGGCGGGGCGGGCGGCCAAGTCCCGCCTCTCGACTGAGGGGGGGGGGGGAGGCGGGCGCTGCGCGGAGGTGCCGGAGCCCCGCGAAGTGCGCGCCGCCGCTGCCGGACCCGCCGCCACGGATGCGCCCGCCCCGACGGCCCCGCCGAAGGAAGCCAGGCAGGCAGGCAGGCAGGCAGGCAGGCACCACCAGCAGCACCGGCGGCAGCACCGGGGGAGCCCCGCGGTCCGTCCGTCGGGAAAGGGCCGCCGCCGCCTGGACCACGACTAGTTGGGCGAGTTGGCGGCGGAGCGGCGGCATGTGAGCGGCGGCGGCGGCGGCGGCGGCGCGGGACTCCCGGAGCGGCGTGGCCCCGGGGCTCCGGGCGCGGGAGTGGAGCGCGGCGCCAGGATGCAGCGGCCGGCCGGCAGCCTCCTCCTCTGGCTCCTCGGCCTCCTCAGCGCCTCCGCCGGCACCGGCACCGTCCAGCGCGGCCCGGCGCAGCCAGGTGGGTCCCCCGTCCGTCCGTCCGTCCGTCCGTCCGTCCGCGGGTGCGCGGCTGTGGTGGGCCGTCGGGGCTGGGGCTTGCGGAGGCGCCCGTGGCCGGGCTGGGGGGCGACGAGCGGGGTCCGGCGGGCAGGGCAGGGCAGGGCAGGGCAGCGGGCACGGGGCCGCTTGGGGGGGGGGGAGGGACGATGGGGGTCCTCGCCGGGCCCTCGTCCGGGGCTGCTCGGAGGGTGTCGTCGTCCCCCGCGCCCCGTCCCGCGGGCCTGAGTGTTGGGCGGAGGGTCCCGCCGGTGAGGAGCGCCGAAGTGCTGAGCCGGGGAGAGGGAGCCGGCGCCGGCGACGCTCCTTGCGCCTGGCGGGCTTGGCTTGGGGGGGGGGGGGGGGGGCCCGGCCCGCGAGGCTCCCCTCTTGTTTTGGGGCGCGGGGGGTGTGAAGACGTGGCCCCGGAGCCTTTCGGGCGGCCGCCGCTCCTGCGGGCATCTCGGGGCTCCCTCGGGGTGGGGGGGTGGGTGGGGGTGGCGGAGATGCCCAAGAGCCCCTTTCCAGGCGCTGCCCCTGCCGAGCCCCAGAAGCGGGGTGGGGGCGCTTTCTCCTTGGGGGTCCCAGAAGGGGAGCAGCTCAAGCCGCCAGGCCGGCCCTGGCAGAGACACTTGCCCGCCTGGCACCTGCTGGCGAGCCCCGTTTCCTTGGCCTTTGTGGCAGCCAGTCTCCGGGCACCTCAGCCAGCCTCGGGTCCCCTGCGATTCCGCGCCCTCCACGCCTGGCAGGGGGGCTGCATCTCTCCTTGCCCGGCAAACCGGGTCTGGGGGATGACGTGCCCGACCGACCCCCAGATTTCTCACCTGGGCATCTTCCATCAGGATTCGCACCCTTATCCTCACCTCTCCCGTGCCGTTGCGGCACTGCTCTGTGGGGAGAATCTCTGTGCCCAGGTATGCCCGATGTGCCCAGCAGGTATGCCCGATTACCTGGCTTGGTTTAGTTGGGATCTCTGCTGTGGGGGCAAAAGTGGGGCCACTTCCCTGCCAGATTTTCCGCTGCCTTCAAACACTGCCGAGCAAACCGGAGAAAGTAGATTTCGGTTGGCGCAGGTGGCAGAAGCGAAGGAATAGTGGGGGAGACCACAGAATAGCCCACAGAGGGAAAGCCATGTTAACCTTTCCGCCTGCTCTGTCTTCTTTGGTGCTGAAGGACTGTGGCGAAGGTGTCGGGATGCCGTGTAGATGAGAGCTCCCACTGTCAAGATGTTGCCGGTTGAACATGGGGGGGGGGCACCTTTATTTATCAGGGGTCTCTTGTGCAGAACTTAGTTATTTGCACAGCGAGGACGGGTGGCGGGGGTCTGAGGTGCCCGGGAAGAGTTTTCACTCGGTTTTAAACAGTTGTCAGCTCAAGAGGACCCGTTTCAATGGGGACGTGGGAAAGTTTGGCAAATCCCCGCATTGCAATTTGCAGAGGACGTGGTTCATCGTTTTATTTTTATAGTGCCGAGCTCGGTGCGTGCTGAGAAAGGAATGAAATATTCAGAATCTTTGTTTTGGGTGGGTCCTGTTGGGCTCGCGTTGCGTCCCCCTTTACGACTCGACCAGATTGTTCTTTTTCCTGCAAACGTTTCTTCTTTTTCTCTCTTTTGGAATTGCAGTTTCTCTTGCGTTGCTTCTGTTAGGCTTTTCCATTGGTGATTCCAGGATATTAATAATTCTACTTATTTTTGCACAAGCTCTTTCTTCTCTGTTAGGCACCGTTGAAATAGCATTTCTTATTCCCTCTGGCTTTCCCCTCTTTGTTCTTTTCTTGCCTTCTCTCCCCTTATTGACTCTCTGTTTCCTGTCTGGTTTATTTATATATTTATATATATATATATATATATCTATTGCCTCGTTTCTTTCTGCTGCCTCCTTGTTACTGCCTTCGATATGTTTGTGTTTGCCTGATCCACAGCCCTGTTTAGCCAGACGTCGCAGCTGCCGGCCTCTGAGGGAATACGTCTCGCTGGATTCTCTGGAAGTTGCTTCTGAATAAACAGACATAGAGCTGGGCTGTCGGAATTCTGCATGCTAGTCAGGGCCCCTTGCCCCAAACATGTAATCTGGGGCTCCCTCTTTGGACTTTGCAGGCGCTCAGCTGTGTTTGGGTCCCTAAGTGTAAATCTCATGAGCCTGAAAACCAAGTCCATCAGTTTACCAGGATTATGGATCGCTGCCGGAGTGACTCTCTATTTCCCCTCTGCTGATAACGCCTGCCTGTCCGAGTGGCTGGTCGGTGGGAAGGCTCTTCTGCAGGGCAGATTTATCCCTGCAAGGAAATAAAACAACATCATTGATCCCCAGTCAGTTGCTTTTTAAAACACAGATTCCCACGGCCAGAGCTGTCCTTAAGGGAAGGCTGATGCATCCCCTGGGTGCTGCTTTTTATGTTTGAGTCAAGAAGGGAGGAAGGAATACGCTTTACTTAAATGGGCAGGGTGGAGGGAGAGCTGCTGCAATTGTCAACATTTGCCGGTCCATTGTTGACCCGCTATCTCATGACCGACGTCTCTCCTGCTGAGCTGAGGCGGCCAGGCTGCAGCCCACAACCTCCTCTGCTTGGAGTCTGTTGCCGGCACTCATGTATTCCAGGGGCTGGCTCCTCTGGGAGTCTTGACAGGATCGTGGCCCTCTGGGCAGCCTTCTAAGCATCCTTGCACACGAGGTGGTCCTGGATGAGGCTGCCTGGGGCCCCTTTGTCTGCGCTGGATTAGGCCGATGATTTCTCCTTCCCTGCATGTAACCTGTGCGGCACTGATTGGAAGTCCAGAGCAGACTCTTGCTGGTCAGCGGGATGGCTGCAGGGAAGCCTCACCCCCAGAGTCCGGCCAGCTGCTCGCCTGGGTGGAATTGCTGCCTCTTTTGTATTAACAGCTCACCGAACAACTGTGCCCGAGGGAGAGGGGGGTGCCGTGGTTAGAAAGTTCTCTTTGTTTCGGGTTTGCTGCCTGCTCAGAAGTTCTGCTTGTTTCGGGGTTTGCCGCCTGTCCGTGTCTTTGCCCTTGACTTCTTCGGGTCTCCTTGGGTGTCAGTGGACTTGGCCGCATTCTTGCTCTGCCCAGAGTTGGGTGACCCGGGGGCGAAGCAGTGACCCTTGGTCAGCGGTGCTTCGAGCCCAGTCCCCTGGGAAGCTGCCCTGTGGGAACCCTGCGGAAACGAATGGAAGCGTCGCAGCAGCTGGGTAGGCGCACGAGGCCGTGGCCGACACGTGTGGCCAAAGCTGAAAGAATTGAAATACAGACATTCTGGCTATTTGTGTACGAGAGGACAGCGAATGGTGATATTCTGCCCGCCTGGCTCAGCAAGGGAAGACAAAACAGACTGAGAAATCCGTTTGCTCTCTGTGTGTGTTTTCATTCCCGTCAGCTGTTCTCCTTTGGTGCTCTGCTGCCAAACCCGAGTTAGAATTATTCTGCCGACTGTTGGTGAAACCTGTCTTTATTGAGGGCCCAGTTGCATAGATGCCCCCAAACCACTCCCCTCCCGGCAGTGTCATTCCGTTATGCTCACCTTTTCCTCACTACTTCGTTGTAATTATTGCTTAGTTGGAACCACATAGGAGCGCTGTGGCCTCCCCAAACTAATTCGGAGTGAAAGCGATGATTCTGCCCTTGCTCCGACTAGGCCGGCGTGTTCCCCCTTCTCCACCCCCTCCCTTGAATAACCACTGGCGGGCAGTGAGGCTATTTTTGACCAACACCTCCCAAGCCCTGACCCTTCCCTCTGGGTAACCTTTATTTTAAATACACAGCTCTGGAGAATTGCTAAATAATTAAAGTCAAATTAACGGTGCTCGCGTCGAAGTATCCAGCGGCTCCGCCAAACTGATTGTAGTTAAAACGTTTGGCTGCTTTCCCTGTCCGCTGACGCTCAGCCTCCTTCAGCTGATGTATAATTTTGGCTCCTGTTTCCTCCAGCCGGCCTTGCTGTGTTGCGCGGAGTTTCTTATCAAGAGCTCTGCCCTGTCGCTCCCTGAGAAACTGTTGCAATCCCCGTTGGCATCCCTTGTGTGGACCTTTGTGTCCTTGTCTTCATAGAGGAGCATTCAAAACGTGGCCCTGTTTGAATGCTGCTTTATCCGCAGGCGTCCTGACTCCTGTTCCTGAGCCGCGAAGGCACCCGGCTATTTCCATAGCGTTGGTCTACCAAGCAGACACAGAGGTGTTCGCCTTTCGGCTTCCTAATCATGGAACTGTACTTTCCAGCACAGTGAGGCAAACTAGTCCATCAAAAGGAAAACATGGGATAGGTAAATGGTTCATTTTTCAGTTGCATGATACACAAATTGTGTTTGGATCAGGGAGCATTTTTGCAGCTTGTGACATGTTTGGTCTGGTGATGAGGAGGTTATTGAACAGTTGATGGATGCAATCCAAAGAAAACTAACAGCAGAATCCTGTGCAGACTTACTCCAGTGTAAACCCTTTATTTTGTCTCTGGGATTGTCCTGCTACTGGGCTTCAATCCCATTAGAAGCCAGCTGGATTTTAACACTGACTGCCTTTTGGACCCCATCCTGTCTTCGGTGCACTATATATAGTTTGGCTCAGCAAAGGGAGAAGATAATTTGGAGCTCAGATTACAAATCTGTAGAGTAAAGCTGCAAAGGAGATACAGCAACTGGGGAGTCAGGCACTGGTCACACAGACCCCTCGTATGACTGAAGTCAAGAGGACAGACAGAAACTCAGTCTCCTTGCAAGAATACGGGGGGCTTTTTTCAAAAAGGGCTACCCGAGAGTCCACCGGTGGCGTGGGGGGACCCCAGGGACAATGTGCCTCCCCTCAGTGTTTCAGACGGTTTAAATAGCTGCGCTCGAACATTTCCTTGGGAATAGCCATGTATTGAGATTCTGTGTGGCTGATTAGAATACGGGCGCTTTGTTGATGCAGCTGCTGCAGTGACGAGAAAATGTACAGAACACAATTAAGCAACTGATGCTCCTCTCTGTTGCAGGAGCCTGTATTTCTCTCTTTCTTTCTTTTGGTGGTGCCAGATCGACAGTGTATGGAAAAGCCGGCTCCATATTTGCCCTTCAAATCCAGGCTGTGGGTGACCCACACTTGCGCAGCTGATATTATATGGATCTGTGGTTAACCCGAGGACTCCATAATTAGGGACTTGCCGAGATCGTTCTGTAACATAACTTCAGCCATTGGCATTTTATGATTCGTGATTACACTATTCAGCCAGTGATGAGAGGGAATAGTTGTAAAAAACAACAACACCTCCTATTTCCACCAATTAGACAGCCGAGGAAATGTATTTGATCAAGTGGATCAGCAGGAATGCCTTGGTTCAAATGTTGGTTCAGAGATGAATTCACTGGAAAAGTAATTTGTGTGTGAATTTGTGTAGACCAAATCTTTGGCAATTGCCTTCCTGCTGTGATCTAGCCAAAGTGATCCATACAGTGGTCAGCTCCAGGCTAGATTACTGTTACTCACTTTATGCAGGGCTACCCTTGGGGCTGGTCTGGAAATGACAACTGGCCTAGCGCTTGGTAGGGAGGGCTCTGGCAGGAGGCACTGAAGAGACGGAGTGCCAGATCAGGTTCAGAATTTTGGTATTGTCCCTCAAAGCCCTGCATAATTTGGGACCATCCTGTCTGAAGCCTCTCCCAAAGAGCACTGTGACATCTGGAACTGACCTGCTGGTGATCCCAAAACACATCTGGCTGTTCTCAGCCGGAGCCGGGGTTGATTCATCCCTGGCCCCAGCCTGGTGGACCTGTCTGTCAAGTGAGACCCGGGCCCTGCAGGATTTGGCTCAGTTCTGCAGGGCCTGTCAGATGGAGCTGTTCTGCCGGGTCGGTGGCTGAGGTCAGCAATGGTTACACATCAGTTACAAGCCACGTAGGGCAGTGGTGGCGAACCTATGGCACGGGTTCCAGAGGTGGCACTCAGAGCCCTCTCTGTGGGCACGCGCAAACAGAGTCCCCCCCCCCCACACATCTAGGCTGGTCTGGGCTGCTGGGCTCAATTATTAGCATTAAACCTAAGACCTAGTTTTGAGAAAGCAGTGTAGGTAACCCTGTCAAGTGCTGTTAAACCCCTTTAACCCGGGAGTAAGCTTGGTTGCTGGCAATGGGGCTTGTTCTGAGTAAACGCTCCTAGGGTTGTGATTCACCCGTTGGAAGAGTTGCACGGTTGCTTCAAAGCAAAGCCACCAACTACCACCAAGCTTACTCCCGAGTAACACACGCCTCGGAGCCAACCATTTTTTCTAAACTAAAACCTCAGTGTTCAGGTTAAATTGCCGTGTTGGCACTTTGCGATAAATAAGTGGGTTTTGGGTTGCAATTTGGGCACTCGGTCTCAAAAAGGTTCGCCATCACTGACTTAGGGTCTATTGTGCTGTCGTGTCCCCTGTTGCCCACCCCTAAGATAAAAGGGACCACCATCTTGGCACTGTCTGTTAGATTAGGATGTTAATTTTTACTGTGCTCTAATTTCGTTTGATATTTATGTTTGATATTTATTTATATGTGGTTGTGCAATTGTATGATTGTTAGCGACCCTGAGCTTGATTTTGGTCAGGAAAGGGTGGGGTAGGTATCAAATCAATCAATCAATAATTCTGGAGGTTAGGCAAAATGGGGTGCCTTTTGCACTGTTCCCCTGCAACCTGAATCACTTGCACACGCGTGTGCATGTGCACCCGCATCTTCTGGAAAGCACGCAAAGTCTGCGTGAATTTCATTCACGTGAGGTGCTTTCAGGAGATGCCCATGACAGACAGGGCTCTGAGCATCCTGTGGTACTATCATTCTGGAACTTGAGCATCCTTCAGAGTCCCTCTTCTCTCCAAGTCTCTGTCGTGGAAGCCTGAACGCGTGCAGCCCTCTTCCAAGAGCGAGGTGGGCAGTGCTCAAAAACAGCACGATGGGGAGAATCCCATCTTAAGAGTGCTGGTGTATTTTCTAGGAGGAAACTTCTCAAGGGAACGTTTGCTGGATCTCTCTGTGAACATCTGCGTCTGTACCATCATGGTTCCAAAAACAGGGGCTGCGATGGGTGAAGAAGGCTTCTGTCAGTTAACTAGGCAGTGAGAAGTTTGAACCTGGCCAGGGACTTGTTCAAGCAGCTTGGCTTTGCTTTACGCAGACATAGTTTCTGGCACAGCTCTTGGCCTGTATCCCTTTAAGGCTAACACTAAGTGGAAACGCTGATGGGGGATCCCAGAAAAGAAAATGTGGACGGGAAAGAGTGAAACCAAAGGTTTGGAGAGTGTTTAAAATATGCGATTTGTCCAAGGAGCAACAGAGAGGCTGCCTTTAAATACGTTTGAAAGGAAAGCCGGGGAGGGGGGGCACCTTAGAAGCACTCCCCCCCCCCCTACTCTGCTTTTCATGTACTAGAAATGGATGCTTGCATTAGTTTGTTTGAAAGATGTGCATTCCGTGCGGTCCCAAATCTGCCCGGATGGGTCTGGTTTCAACATGGAGGAGTAACTTGGAAGAGTCTCCCAAGAGCCCTGGACCAGCCGTATGTTTTGAATGGCAGGAAGACATATGTTAATTAAATAGGTTGATGGGGAAGGTGTAATTTGGAGGGGGCGGGGTGGGGGGTGGGCAGCAGGGCTTGCAGAGGAAGGGAAATCCTTGCCATCTTTGGCATCTCTATCTCTCCCTCCAGTAACTCCAGTTTGCCTCCCACAATACGTCCCCTCCTCCCCTCCTCCCTCCCTTCTTGTCCCACGGTGTCCTGTTGCTTTCCTTGGAGTCACCTCCAACTCCCCCCCCCCCCCACTATCATGCACTGTTTCGTGCTGGTACAGCAGTGCCAAAAGCCACCAAGATCTTGATAGGGGTTACTATAAACTTCAGGGAGGCTGTACCCCAAAATTTGCATGCGGGGGGTGGCGGGGTGTGTGATTGAATTCGTGTGTGTCCCCTCCCAGGTTTGTAAACCTTCTGTTTTTGTGGTCAGTCCTGCCATTGGGTGACTGTGGCCAGCCCTTGTGCACCTGCATTTTAAAAAAAATGTCTGTGTCTCTGCCGTGTCTCTCAAAGTTGTTTTGCTGGGACTGTGGCGGCAGCAGGAGTGCTGTTGTTTTCAAGCGCTTCGGCCTGGAATCCCTCCAGCCGGGCCATCTGCATGTGACGCCGCTGTGTGGAGCCATTCATGTCCATGGACACAGAACAGCTGATACGGCCAACAGTAGTGGCTTGTCTGGTGCGTTCTCTGTGGCCTTGTTGTTAGGGAAATATATTAATGTTTCAAGTTGACAGACTCGTTTAACAAACTATGACTCTGGGAGGTCAGTGTCTCTTGCCTGGAGTATTCACGTCTCAACTGAAGTGGGAAGGAGGTTTGAAACTATTCTGACTCTTGGTGGAAGGATTTATGTCATATTCTTTCTGACTAGGGTTACTTCTGGCTCCCACACCTGTTTTTCAGAATATTGGTGAGCCAGTTTTGACAAGAGAGAGCCTCTTCAAATAAGCACACACTTCCTTGTGTAGGAGATGAAATCCAGCTGGCATTCCAACAAAATTCCTGTTAATGATATTGTGATAATATCACTGAGTTCTAGAACTAAGCAAGATTTGTGTCCCCCTTGCAGTTAGCTCTTTGAACATTGCCCGGGGCTTTGGAGATATTTCACTTCACAGCGGAGCATGTAAGGAGCAGCAAACGCCTGCCGTGGTCTGTCTAACTTCCCTTGGCTCCTGGGGTGGATTGGAAAATCCTCCTGTTCTAAGGTGGGCCAGTGCTTGCTTGGTTGCTGGACAGACTGGACACGATCCTGTGTCACAGGCAGCCTCTCCTCCTGTGGAAGAATGCCACCGTATCCTGATCTGTGGAGTGTCAGAGAATGGGAAGGAGAATGGGTTAATTCACGAATTAACCAACCAATTAATTTCATTTGTCCCAAAGGGGAACCCAGAGCAACTCCCATAATTTCCCCCTCCGTTTTCTCTGTGGATTAGTGGATCCCGAGGTCGCTTTCCACACCGCCCAATTCCTGGGACTAGACCTGGGGAATCCACCAGAGGGATTTCTTTGCCTGGTATTTGGAAGCTTTTCTGAGGGGGGCGTTGTCTTTGACTGGCTTCCAGATGGGGGTTTAAAAACATGCTCCGCCAGGGAAGCAGCTGCAAGCTCCATGTGCCCCAGGAGCTGTTGCCCCACCCATCCCCTCTTCTGTCAGAGCGTCTGCACACAAACACAGATGTCACAGAAGTCTTTTGGGGCCCCCTTCCCTCTCCCCACCCCTTTCCCCCTTCCCCTCCCTCCCCTTTTCTCCCCCGCCCCCCGGGTGAGTGGGCGGGCCACGACCATCCTTCTCCTTTCTCCCCATTCATGTCCATGGACACAGAGGGTGGGCCTCTACCAGATGTCCTCCTGGCCCTTTAAAGGGCTTTTCTTCGCTCTGCACTCCCTCCCCCACCACATGCGCAGTTGGTTGTGGGCTCGATGTCCGCATGACCACGCTACCTCAAGCCACTGCGCCAAGGATCAAAGGAAGCTCCGTAACGGAAGCTGCGCTGCTTCACTAGAGTACAGACATGATGCTACGTTACGCTTTCTTCTGCTATATCGGTTATTCATGGCAGATTATATTTAGGATGTTTTTGACACTTGCTTGTTCACAATCTTCTCATTTTCATGTCTGCTGCATGTCAAAACTTCTGACTGAGAGAGAGAGTGCATCTGTCAGGTCTTTTGTGAGTAGCAGAATGCCAGTTCCTTCAACCGATACACATACAACGCGTCCAGGTCAGCATCGTGATGTGACGGCCAAGAAAGCCAATGTGATTCTGGGCTGTATCAATAGGATTGTAGTGTCATGATCAAGGGATGTAATTGTGCCTCTATTCTGCATTTGTTAGACCTCACCTGGAATAATGTGTTCAGTTCTGGGCACCGCAATTGAAGAAGGATATTGACAAGCTGGAACGGGTCCAGAGGAGGTCTGGAATCCATGCCCTACGAGGAGTTGGGGATGTTTAGTCTGGAGAAGAGAAGGTCAAGGGGTGACATGATAACCATGTTTAAATATTTGAAAGGATGTCATGTCGAAGAGGGAGCAAGCTTGTTTTCTGCTGCCTCAGAGACTAGGACATGGAGTAATGGATTCGAAGTGAAGGGAAAGAGATTCCACCTAAACATTAGGAAGAACTTCCTGACCATCAGAGCTGTTCAACACTGCCTCGGAGAGTGGTGGAGTCTCCTTTGGAGGTTTTTAAACAGAGGCTGGATGGACATATGTCAGGAGTGCTCTGATTGTGTGTTCCTGCATTGCAGGGGGTTGGACTTGATGGCCCTTGGGGTCTCTTCCAACTCTATGAGTCTACGATTCTAAGATTCTAGGTGGTGTACATCTTTGTCCAGTGGTTCTATCTGGAGCTGTTCAGGCTTTTCATCATGGCAGGTAATTACTCTCGAAAGGGAAGTGTCTTCTGGGACTGGAACAGGTGTCATGATTAATGGGGCTCATTGCTTTGGGTGCGATTGGATTGTGACTGGCCTGGTGTGTGGGTGTCTTTGCCTCCTGTTTCCCCGTGGCCCACGCTGTTGATGTGTCCAGTCGATTATGCCCAGTAATGCTGATTTCCTTCTTGTCCCTCTGCCCCGACTGAGCCCCAGGGCCCTGTCCCCGCCTGCAACCTAACAGAGACTCCTTTGGCTTCCAGTCTGCAGGTGGCAGAATTAATTGATCTCTTGCAATATATAACTTTTCTACAGGAAAGAAGATGTTCAATCGGAGAAGGTTAAGTGGGTTGTGGGTATTTCTTTTGTAATAACACAACTGAACTTTGCACGCATGATGTATCTAAAGAGCATTAGCTCGTTTCTCTGCAGCGTATCACGATTTCTTCTTATTATATAGAGCTTCTGGGATATGTTTTTGTTTGATTTCAAGTGATGCATCTGACTGTGGAGATCGGACTGCGCAGCACCAGGGGCCGAGGGCGGGGGGGGGGGGTTTCTGGTCTGGCCCCCCTGTTGCCTTTCCCAATGTTACCAGTATGTGGCAATTTGCAGCAAGTTTCTGGCACTCTACATACCCTTAGAAACAACTTTGTCTCAGTGGTTAGACTAAATAGTCTAATTTGTATTTCAAAATACATAATGGAAAAGATGGGCGAGGGGGGAGGGAACGTCCCTGGCTGCCTTCCTACGAGCTATGGGGCAGCGTTCAGTTTCACAGTTGTTGTGTGACCTTTGCAGTGGCTCTCTTAGGGTCCCAGCCTGTTCTGGGTCCGGTGTTTGTTCTCTACAAGAGGCCGGCAGTGGGTCCCCCTTCCTTACCTGCTCAGAGTCTTTGTGGCAGCTGGAAGGAGGAGGAGGAGGAGGAGTTTGGATTTATATTCCACCTTTCTCTCTTGTAAGGAGATTCAAGGTGGCTTGCAAGCTCCTTTCCCTTCCTCTCCCCACAATAGACACCTTGTGAGGCAGGTGGGGCTGAGAGAGTTCGGGAGAACTGTGACTAGCCCAAGGTCACCCAGCAGGAATGTAGGAGTGCAGAAACACATCTGGTTCACCAGATAAGCCTCTGCCACTCAGGTGGAGGAGTGGGGAATCAAACCCGGTTCTCCGGATTAGAATCCACCTGCTCTTAACCACTACACCACGCTGGATTTACTGGCTGGGAATTCCCTCCCCAGCTCTTGTGTCCCCTCTGCTCTACATCTCCAACAGCCAGCTGGAGGGGTAGTGGAAGGGAGCCACGGCTGCTGATGGAGGGGAAGGGAGGGAGCCACAGGTGGGGAGGGCAGGGATCATTGGTGGCGGGTGAGGGTCCCACGTTTTCCCCGGCACCATTTTGGCTGGCTGCGGTCTGACAGGCCCAGGAACTGGCTCTGGTTCTGTAAGCAAAGCACGGCTCTCTTACAGAGCTCTGACTGCTATGACCTATGTGGATGTTTCTGCATAGACCACAGATGGCCTTTCAGATTGAACAGGGATCTGGTGTGTGAAACCATTACACTACCATGGATGCTGATCCTTTGTACAAAACACAACTAAATAACTGAATGGAGCGATTGCTTGTTCCCCAGTTACGCTATTTCAGTTTTTCCCCTTGCGCCCCCCCCCCCCCTTCTTTCAGCTTGAATTTGTTCTTCTCTTGGCAAAGTCTCTTCCAAGGGCAGCTTACAATTTTTGATCCACCAAACCAAATTAAAAAGTTGATATTTCTGATCGTGACTTTGGACTAGAAAGTCAATCAAAATGTAAGTGCTAAAGTAAAGAGAGAGGATTTGTGGCATCCCAAAAGATTTCGTATCTCTTATTTAGAGGACAAAATAAAAGTTCCTTTTATCTGGAAGCAGAGTTTTCTGTATTCATAGAGTAACTATGTAAGAGTCTTCATAGAGAAACTGACGCTTCCCCCATTTTTAGCAATCTTTTAGCCTTTGTGATTCATTTCATGTTTTCAAAACATAGTTACCATGAACTAGATGGGGCCCCGCACAAATTATTGGTGGGTCGAGGCAGTTCTTTAGTGGCTATTAACAAAGTGAAGTGGATGGGAAAAGAATTTTGAGCAAATCCCTGCAGCTGCACAGGACGGCAAAATGACATATGTGGCCGCTTAACGTCTCGAAAGATACTTTTTATTATTCTTCCCGCACATTCCGTAAATGATTGTTTCCTGAATTAGCACTCTGTGAGAAGGAGCCATTGATACAGGAGCCGGCTGGCATGCAGCTAATTTTGAGATCTGATACCTGCTATTTCACACTCACAGCAAGTGGACTCTGTTGCAGGCAGAATGTGCGTGCCACACCCTGGCATCGCTACATGCACAGCAACAAGGGAGTTAGTAGCCCTGTGGTAGGAATGTAGGAGATGCATTCATAAGGTTTTCAGTTGTTGCAAACTTTTGGGAAGGTAACGAGTGTCTTCAGTTGATGCCTGCCTGTGTTCGAAAACTGCCTCTGCACAGCCATTCAGAAGCCCTGCTGGACAAAAGCCCCTCCCACTTTCTGAAAAGACCTGCGAGGCTCCAGAAAAGGTGTCAGCAGGTGCCAAGGTTTCTGGAAGCGACACTGTGAGGGCCCAGAATGAGAGGAGGATTCTGCGAGGCCCCGTTCAGCTCTGTGCTTCTGACGCCAACATAGAGGACTGTTTGGGGCAGCAGCACTGAGCATCTTCCACAGCCCCCGGTCTTGGTCTGCTCTGTTGATCTTTTGGCATGATTTATATTCTCCTCCGGAAGGTCTTTGAACCCTCAGCAATAATTGGGGGGTGGGTGGGGGAGAGGCTGGAGCAAACGTTAATTGCCCTCATTTTGAATGCTTTCAACTGTTATCACAGAGGTTTTGGGTGCCTGCATTCTTGCATTGCTTTTCCATAGTCCTTTTCCCCAAGAATTGTTTGCAAAATATCTTGATGCCAATTCTGGACATTTTTTTCTCTGTTTGGCTCAAAAAACGTTTCCTCTTCATTTTCCCTTCATCGTTTTCCCGAGCTCTTTTACTGTGATTTCCCCCCCTATTCATTTCCAAGCCAGCTTCCCTTGAGCATGTGGTCGTGTTGGAACGGTCTTCATTTCTTTGAAACCTGGCCTTTATCCACGCTGCCCTGTAGTCACCCAATCTCCCCTTCAGCCATCTTCTCCTCCCCCTCATCCTCAATTTCAAAGGGAATTTTTGATTATTTTTTCTCTTTGTCATATTGCATTCGTGTTTAGGCAAACGTTCACTGTGTCCACAGTTAGAAATGAGTGAAATTAGCCAGGGCCTGCCACCATAACAATCCTGTGTTACAGCAGCTCTGTTGGCTGAAAAATGTGGGTTTTGGGGGGGAGGGAAGGGGGTGGGTGGGCTACATGCTTTTGTTCCTCCAAGTAACAGAGCCTGCTCCAATAGGTATTTTAGACTTCCATTTTGTGTGGGTAGACCTCAATGCCAGAAATGGAGGCTGACATTTTCGAATTGCTGCTTCAAGGTAATAGAACAGTAACTGTAGAGCGCCTGCGCAAAAGTGGGCATTGGTTGTTCTTCTGTGTCACAGATGACACCCCTCCACCATCAGGAATGATGTGCTTTCAGTATTAGCTTTTGGAATAAATGCATCTGAAGAGACAAAGGGGGAAAACCCAAATCAGCAGGGGGAAGGAGGGGTGGCAGAAACAGGCCACGTTTCCAAGGCAAAAGGTCTTGGAATTTTCCTCTGGGAAAATCTGTGGTAAGCTGCGCATGCAGAAAAGGCCTAGAGATAACTTTGTTCTCTTTTCCCTTCTGTCCAACCCACCCAACAGAGAGAGAGAGAGAGAGAGAGAGAGAGAGAGAGAGAGAGAGAGAGTGTGACTTTTCCTTCTCATATTCCCCTGTTTTGGGGCTCATGCTCGTTGTGTTTTCTAACTGCAAACTGTGCACATGTGTCTTGCGTTGCTAACCTGGGAACTGCAGTTCAGGAAGTTTTGAGCATGTAGAAAGATGGCAAACGCTGTCAACTGATTCCTGCCATTGGCTGTACAGGCTCAAAAGCAAGAAGTATGCTCAAAATCTGCCTGATTTTTAAATGATGCATGATATGTGCATCATGCCCACGGTGAGAAACCCAGCAAGTCAAAAAATTGGGAATATGTGTCCATAGTGCCTCTTCTTCCCTGCCTTTCTCCCCAAGTGGAGCCAAAGTAGTTTACAGCATTCTCCTCCTCCATTTTTTTTCTCACTACAACCCAGTGAGGTAGGCTAGGCTGAAAATGGGTAACTGGCTGAAGGTCACCCAGCCAGCTTGCAGGACACAGCAGGGGATCGAATCTCCCAGATCCGTCACTAGTCTGTCACTAAACTGCAGCGAATAATGCCCACCGCACAGGTTCAAGACTGCTTGTGAACAGATCTTCAGTGCAATCATGTGGAAAGTTCTGTTCAAGGGGGACTGGGCACTGGCAGAGGCAAGCTGAATTTTCAGAGGCCTTGTTTGTGGAAATGGTGCTCGTACCCCTGTGCGCGAGACCATTTTCCTTTGTCATCAAGAGATGCTTTACTCTGAAAAAGATGTCTATCCAAAGAAACTGCAAATACTTTCTGAATGGATAAACAGGATGTTGATCTCACCATGACTGGGTTTCAGAATGTTTGAGGACCACAAATATCAAAAGCCCATTTTCATAATTAAGATTTCAGTTATGCGATAAGGTAATTGTGCATATAATTGCATGCAGAGCTAGACGTTTAGCTGTCTAACCATCCTTTTGCATACATTATTAATGCACTTTGCAAAGCGTGGCAAATATATTTGTTGGGTAAGTTCTTGAGTCAGGAAGACTTTGCGTAGGCAAGAGGTGCGTGACGAATCCTTGGCAAACCAGGATTCAGGAAGAACTTCTGCTTCATCACTGTGAGGGCTCTGCTTGATAAGTCCCGCCGCTGCTGCCGCTGCTGCTGAAAAATCATGCTCTGATGACTCTGCTTGTGTGTTGTGTGCTTTCCTTAATGACTGCTGCTCTGAGCATTCATTGCCTGGCATGTCCGAATGAGCCATTGTGCAGCAGATGGACGTTTGGTATCCTCCAGCTTCCACTGCTACAATCCAGCAAGTGCCGGCCTCGGTCCGTCAGTTCCACTGGGCTGAACTGTGAACCCGCCGCGATCTTTTCGACCAAAGCAAGTCACTGGTGGTGAGGTCTCCATAGCTGAGATCTCCTAAAAGTCAGGAAGACGAAGTGAGGAGCTGATGGGTAATGAACTGGGGACCTTCCGCGTGTACAGTGTGTGCCCTGCCACTGAACCGCAGCTCTGTCTAAATCTGTGTTGGATAGTTTGTGACCAATACTTTTCAGCCGTGTTCGCTGAACATCGAATAACTCCGAGGGTCGAGTAATCCGGGGATGCGCTCGTCTGTGCCTGTCGTTCCTCCAGCGGGAATGAGGGGTGCCTTTTGTGCACTTGCTGTGCACTCTTTTCATTCCAAGCCTGTGCGCTTTTGTGATTGTTCAGCATTTGTATGCTAAACCTTTGTGCTTGGATGAGAGACCTCCGGGGAATCCCACGGGGGTCACTTGAAGTTCCGAGGTAGGAGGAGGTCTGGATAGAAATGAAATGTAACTTTCAAACTACAGTTTCTTTTTCGAGCAGGAGATGCTCAGAGTCAATGCTGTGGTTATATTCCTGCTTCTCAAAGGTCACCTTTCAGTAACAGATGTGGCAAGGTTGTTAGCGGCACTTGGATTTCAAACACTGGTGTGATTCTCCGGAGCCTGGATGCCATTTTGCAGTGTGTAGCTCATGAAAACCAACAGCGTGCATCCAATAAGTCCACCAACTCTAAAATTATTAGCTATTTGCATGGGTAAGCCTGTGGCAATTTAAGCTTATGTGTAACATATTAAATGTGTAACATATTTCAGTTATTGTTAAAGGATAATTCATTGGAATGGTATGGCCTAATGACATTAATGTATATGCTTGTTTAAAATGCACACATAACCTTACCGGAAGCTGCAGAGCAGGGTTCATTTGGTTGAAATGTGTGGCCTTTGTGTGTGTGTAACTGCATGTTATTGTGTGTGTGTGTGAGTGTAATTCCCGTCAAGTCACAGCCAGCCACTCGTGGGGTTTTCAAGGAAAGAGACTTCCTTGGTAGTCTCTCATCCACATTCCAACCAGGGCTGACCCTGCTTGGCTCCCAAGACTTGATGAGTTGGGGGTCTGGCCTCCTGAGCACTTTGTAGAGACCCTCCCAGTTCACTTTCCAGATCAGCTGATTCTCAGTCTGCCTCTATCCGAAGGCAGGATGGTGCAGCCGGATGGTGCAGGAGCAGCAGTGGCGTAGGAGGTTAAGAGCTTGTGTATCTAATCTGGAGGAACCGGGTTTGATTCCCAGCTCTGCCGTCTGAGCTGTGGAGGCTTGTCTGGGGAATTCAGATTAGCCTGTACACTCCCACACACGGCAGCTGGGTGACCTTGGGCTAGTCACAGCTTCTTGGAGCTCTCTCAGCCTCACCTACCTCACAGGGTGTTTGTTGTGAGGGGGGAAGGGCAAGGAGATTGTCAGCCCCTTTGAGTCTCCTGCAGGAGAGAAAGGGGGGATATCAATCCAAACTCCTCCTCCTCCTCCTCCTCCTCCTCCTCCTCCTCCTCCTCCATGGGGGTTCTGTGCACATCAGACCATTCCCACATAGATTTCCTGGGCTCTGCTTCGAACTGGCAGTTAATTGCTAGTCTTAACCCAGAAGCCACTGGCTTAGCTCCGAGGACAGCGGGCCGACTCCTGTTGTTTGGCGCTTCCTCTGAGAGGGCACTTACCTCTAGCTTTGATTTTGCGTTTGACTGCTGAGAGCCAGTGTGGTGTCCTGGTTAAGAGTGGCAGACTCTTATTTGGTGAGCTGGGTTTGTTTCCCCGCTCCTCCGCCTGAAGCCTGCTGGGTGACCTTGGGCCAGTCCCAGTTCTCTCAGAACTCTCTCAGCCCCTCTTGCCTCAGAAGGTGTCTGTTATGGGGGGAGGAAGGGAAAGGCCCTTGTAGTCCATGGCTCATTCCGCACATGCAGAATAGTGCACTTTCAAACTGCTTTCAGTGCTCTTTGAAGCTGTGCGGAATGGCAAAATCCACTTGCACACAGTTGTGAAAGTGGTTTGAAAATGCATTATTTTGTGTGTGCGGAAGGGGCCCCTGATAGGAGAGAAAGGTGGGGTGTGAATCCAAACTCTTCCTCTGCTACTTCTCTAGAGTACTCCTGTCTGGACCTTAACAAGCCACAATCATCTCAATTTGCATCAGTTAGTTTCAGATGAAAATCACCCGTTACACGGCCATTTCAGTGCTTTGCTCTTCTTCTACTTTTTAGGGAGTTTGATGTTATGATTGAACGCATTCATGTTTCAGGTTCGCCTGTAACTCTTTCAGAATTGCCAGTAGAAATATTTTGTAAATGACTTGATGGTTATATAAAGCATTTATTTTGTAAACGAATTGATGGTTGCATAAAGCATTTATATCCCCCCCAGTCATCCTTATTGTTTCCAGTGGTGCTGGTAACCTAGACTAAAATAAGTTCAGCAGATTATGGCAATCAACATGAGGCATCAGGCAGGTCACAAGTGAAATGGGGCGAGAGACCTCGCGAAGCCCCCTGGAAGAAGGAGGCTTTATGGAGGGAGTGTTCAGTAGCTTTGGGAGACCACCACTCACAGACCCTCTCCCTCATGGATATGGCACCCCAGACGCACAGCTTGGCCTGGAGGATTTCCAGAGCAAATGGGCAGGCCTGGGCAAGAGCAGGGGGTGTCTCAGGTATCCTGTTCCTAGTCTGTTTAGGGCAGGGTCCTAAAGGGCAACTTCGGCATTTCGGCAGCATGTTGTGCGCAGCCACAAAAAGGCTTCCCTTCAGTCGCCCAGTGACGATCCTTGTGCTGCGGTGGCAGCTTCTGCCAAAACAACACTTATAAAAATCTGAAGGCTCAATCAAAAGCCCTGCCTCCTATAAACGCTCTATGACCATGGTGGCGAACCTTTGGCACTCCAGATGTTATGGACTACAATTCCCATCAGCCCCTGCCAGCATGGCCAATTGGCCATGCTGGCAGGGGCTG